>NC_085034.1:1364814-1398314 GCF_963692335.1 Osmerus eperlanus | reverse complement strand
CATCTGATTGGTTCTTTAATGTTCATGTTGTTTTCTGATTGGCAGATGGGGAGCTGTACTCTGGAACGTCTGCAGATTTCATGGGAAGAGACTTTGCCATTTTCAGAACCCTGGGAGAGCATCATCCAATCAGAACAGAGCAACATGACTCAAGATGGCTGAATGGTAAAATACTTTTTGAAGATTAAACTGAGCAAGAGGAGATTTATTATGCTAGCATGCTAAAGTTACTTATTTAGTGGGTGAATCATGACTCCTAAAGGTCAATACAATGAGGGGTACTTGTGACAATACAGCAAAGGATATATAAAAATTATACCCTTTATGCAAAATTGCAAAAACAAAATGCTGTCTGATTGGTCAGTTGTTAAGAGAGGGCAAAATCCATTGCTTTGTTGAATTTTGTTCTTAGAGACGCTGATCATCCTTAAACATAGTCAATCAACGCCATTCACCGTGGAAACAGAGATGTCGGGTCCCATTCACAAATCCATGGAGCTTGATTGTGTGGGGTTTGATTGCACGATGGTTGCTGGCCAGATTATCGAGGCTGGGGCAGGGTGGGGAACGAGCGAACAGATGAACTGTCTAAGAATCTTTTTTTCTTTTTTTTTCTTTTTTCAACGGTGAAGTTAATCCCCTTCTCAGCTGTGTTCCTGTGGTGGAGTCAGATTCCGACCTCAGCTTCTTGCGATGAATTCCTGTGACATATGCATAAAGAGCGATTTTTGGTGGAAAAAAAGGTATTCTCCGCATCTTAATCCTCCTCGAGCTGTCTCTCTTCAAACGGATACGCTAGAGACCTCCTCCGGTCACCTGGTTAAATCCATCTGTTCCCTCACAAAAGAGGAATTGTAATTGGAAGGATTACCAGAAGGGGATATTCAATGGACCCTTATCAACAGGGTGTATGATCCTCTAAGCTACAGGAGAGAATACTTCATGGCTATTGATACTGGAATGAGTGTTTACTTCAAAAGGCTTTAGGGCGAAACCTGGCTGCTAGTTCTGTAGGTCCTGGACCTGGCTATATGTTTTACACTCCTCCCCCCATCTTTTAACACTGGCTGACTTTCTGGCTGTAGCTAAGCTCCTGTCGAATGAAGTAGGCCTTTGTTGGACAATAAATGAAATGTATTAAATGGCATGAACTCAGTGGTGGGGAGGTTGTGGGGGGTTGATGTGTGTGTGCATGGGCTGAATGGCAAGTATTCAACATCACCATAGTGGTTCAGCACCACGGGTATGTATGTATGTGTGTGTGTGTGTGTGTGTGTGTGTACAAACGTTGAACTGAACGATGGAATAGCCACAACAGCTGCGTCTGTGTGTGTGTGTGTGTGTGTGTGTGTGTGTACAGGCTGCATCTGTGTGTGTGTGTGTGTGTGTACAGGCTGCATCTGTGTGTGTGTGTGTGTGTACAGGCTGCATCTGTGTGTGTGTGTGTGTGTGTGTGTGTACAGGCTGCATCTGTGTGTGTGTGTGTGTGTGTGTGTGTACAGGCTGCATCTGTGTGTGTGTGTGTGTGTGTGTGTGTGTGTGTGTACAGGCTGCATCTGTGTGTGTCTTGTGATTCATACCCAAGGTCTCGCAACACCACACAGAGCGTATAAATCTGGGGGCAGACTCATCTGTTTTCTTGTGGCCAAGGTTCTCTCCCCCTTTTTTCCACGACTACATCCTCAGCAGTCACCGTAGGGGCGAAACATGGCCCCGGTTGTAGCCATTCGGCGTGGGGGCGCGCCACGGTCACCACGGTTACCCCGGCTCACGCGTGACAACGCCTCCTGCGACTACTCCCCGGATTGCTTTCCCCGAGCGTCATCCCCCTCTAGCTGCGGACATCCGAGCCTCGGGCTCCTGGCTTAACCGTTTAGTTTTGATTTCCTCTCGCCTTCCCAAAGCCCTGATGGATTTATTCAAGTGTATTAGAGCGCTCAATCGGTACCATGTGTGTTTGTGGGGATGTGGGTTCTCTTAGGGGTTCTGGAGGATTTGGGAGGGATTGGGTGCCCTTGGTTCTTGTGGAATGAGATAGCGTTAGGGGTTAGGGCATGGTGCTGCGATGTAACCATAACGTGTCGGTGTGATGCAGGTCTGGACTGGGACTGAAAAACGGCCCGGGGAAACGCAGCACAGACCGGCCCACGGCCGTTGTATTATTTTTATTTTTATTTATTTTTTCATTATGCCGCGGCCGTTTGACCAGCCATTCAGGAAATCTCCCGACTCTCCCAACGGCTAGTCCGACCCTGGTGTGATGTGTAACATGTTTAGGAGAAAGAGATGGAGGTGCTATATACACGCAAGTGTCAGAAGTGCAGTAAATATTGTTTGTCAAGCTTGTGTGCGCGTGCGCTCAGACTGAGCTGTACGTAATAGGTTGATAAATGTGCTCTTGTGAAAGAATGTGCACTGTGCACGCTTCAGACCCAAGGTTTGTGGGCGTGAATCTGATTCCTGAGAGCGACAACCCGGAGGATGATAAGATCTTCCTGTTCTTCCGAGAGAACGCCATGGATGGAGAGAACACAGGCAAGGGCCACCATCGCCAGGATAGGACAGCTGTGTAAGGTAAGAACACCTTAGCCAGGATAGGACAGCTGTGTAAGTTACAACCACCTTAGCCAGGATAGGACAGCTGTGTAAGGTAAGAACATACTCTCGTTCACATTCAAAGTGTCTCTGAAGCCTGTGGATGTTTCCTGAGTGTGTTAAGTGTTGTGTTGTTTCTGCAGAATGACCTTGGGGGGCCACAGGAGCCTGGTGAACAAATGGACCACCTTCCTCAAGGCTCGTCTCACGTGCTCAGTACCCGGAGCCAAAACGGCATCGACACACACTTTGACGAACTGCCGTGAGTGTGTGTGTGTAGGCTGGAGGGGGAAGTGGGGAAGGGTAGACAGATGTGTACAGCACTGTGGTTATCTGGTGTGTGTATCTGGTTGTGTGTGTGTTTAATACTCAGGTTGTCATGTTTTTGGTGTGTTTTTAGAGGGACGTTTTTCTGATGAGCTCCAAGGAATCCAAAGAACCCTGTGATCTATGCAGTTTTTCACCACATCCCAGGTATTTACATATGTGTACATGTAAAATATGTTTATAAAAACATTATTGACATTGTTAACATTGTACCAAACAGATGTGCTCAAGGTCAAGATTATGATCAGTAACAGTCCTGCAGAGCCAGCCTCATTCCAGTGTACAAAAATAATGGCCTTTCTTCTATCTGACGTCTGTTGAGTTGACATTTGTTCTTACTACTGTAGGGCAATCTATGAAATATTGAAACTGTTTCCTTTTGGACAAGCAATTTTTCCTGTATGTGAAAAACATTTTCATTTCCCCTCTCTTATTTACTTTTCCTTTCTCTCGTTCCACCTCTCCGCCCGTTAATCCTCAAATGACATGTAATGAATCCCAACTCAGAAGGATTCAATTCTCTGGGTGTGCCCTCGTCTCCCCCAAAAAATCCAGACGCCGCTTTTGTTCGCTAATCCACTTACAGGTGGTCGGCATCTCCCAACCTCCCCCCTCAATTCTCAAATTGAAAATTCCTTTCAGACCATTTATTTTTTTCACCCTTTGCTACCTGACTGTCTATTCATTGGGGCCTTGGCAGAAATGCTCGTAGGAAATCAGATTAGGTGGTTGTGGAGAACGCCTCTCCCCTGGTTAGCGCTAGCCTTGGGACAGAGACGTCTCTCCCCTGGTTAGCGCTAGCCTTGGACAGACGTCTCTTCTCCTGGTTAGCGCTAGCCTTGGGACAGACGTCTCTCTCCTGATTAGCGCTAGCCTTGGACAGACGTCTCTCCCCTGGTCAGCGCTAGCCTTGGACAGACGTGGACCTTCTTGGGCACGATCGTACCAGACGCAGCCCTCATTGTTCCACGTTGAGGCGGAGCTAGACAAATCAAAGTAGAGGTGAAAGAAAGCAGGTTTTTACAGATGGAATGGCGCCTCGAGTTCGGCTGCTGCGTTCAGCCACATGTCTATCTGCAACGTTTACACAAACACTCGACGGCGGATCTCCAAGGTAACGATAAGAGAAGCTGAATAGACCGCCAGGGCGCTTCAGCGAACGGGGGCCGTCCTTCGCACCACAAACCCCGGGTGGATTTCTCTGCTTTTCTAAAGTGTGCGTGGAGGGGGGGGGGGGGGGGGGAGATGGTGGAGGGGGGGGGGTGGGGGATGGTGGAGGGGGGGGGGATGGTGGAGGGGGGGGGGGAGATGGTGGAGGGGGGCGGGGTGGGACGCGGCACTTGAAAATTCAATTACGGGGCTTTGAGGAATTAGAAGTCGTTTAATTGGTTTTTGCAAGTGCCCAGTTTTCAGAGATGAATGGAAGCCGGCATTCAGGGGGAATGGCTTTTAATATCACCGCTTAATGAGGCCCACAAGCCGCCGCTGACGGATCGATGTTTGATTCTCGCTGTGTGTGCGTGTTTGTGTGTGTGTGTGTGCATGTGTGTGTTTTGCGTGTATGTGTGTGTGTGTGTGTCTCCAGAGCGTGTTCGGCAGTGCAAGGCGAGCCCGTGTCCTTTATCCACAACGAGGCAGAGATATAGGAAAGTCTTTATGCCCTTTGGTTAATTGAATTTCTTCCTAATTAGCATTTTTACAAATGCTAATCCATTCATCTTCCATGCTTTGGTGGTTGCATGCTCCTCTCAGAACTGCTGAGATGCACACATAACATACATGCGCAAAAGCCAGACAGGGAACAAGCCATGCCTGACTCCTACAGCCAGACGGATTCTACCCTGGGTATCTTTAGCTGATGAACCTGCCATCCTATGAATTATGAACTAGGCTCCATTTCAGTTGAATTCCACGTTGATTGTTTTGCAGTTGAAGGAAATCTTCTAACTGCAAAACTCTGTCTCTACGTTCTGCAATACCTAATACCGTTTAACTCGACACAAATATTCATGACCTCTTCTGGGTTCCATTTCGGAATCTTCCGTCAGAATACCTCAGTTCCGTGCATGCTCCGTTGCGATGCATCAGAAATGAATGCCTGCCTTCTTGGTAGCCTGCCTAGATTCCAGGCCTTTCCTCCGAAGCTGGAAACCATCACATCCAATGTTCCGATCTGTCATCAGTTTGTTAAGTGATGACAACGTTTTTCATCTTATGCGTTTAGTCTTTCAGGGAAGGGTCACATTCAGGACTTTCCCACTCGGATTCATGAGGCCTCATATTTGATTTGTTGTGATAGATCCGTAACGTATCTGCATTTTTCGTTTATTCCCTCCCTTCCCCCTCTCTCTCTCCCTCTCTCTCTCTCTCTCTCCTCTCTCTCTCTCTCTCTCTCTCTCTCTCTCTCTCTCTCTCCTCTCTCTCTCTCTCTCTCTCTCTCTCTCTCTCCTCTCTCTCTCTCTCTCTCCCTCTCTCTCTCTCTCTCTCTCTCTCTCTCTCTCTCTCTCTCTCTCTCTCTCTCTCCCTCTCTCCTCTCTCTGTCCCTGTCTCTCTCGTTCTCTCTCTCTCTCCTATACCTTACTCCAAATCTATTCTCCTTTTTCATCCTCTACTCTCTCTCCTTCCTTCCTCCCATCCCTCTCACCACTCCTCCTTCCCTCTGTCCCGCTCCTCCCCTCTCTTCCAGCAACCAGCAACATCTTCAAGGGCTCTGCAGTGTGTATGTACAGCATGGCTGACGTCAGGAGGGTGTTCCTGGGTCCCTACGCCCACAGAGATGGCCCTAACTTCCAGTGGGTTCCCTTCCAGGGGCGCGTGCCCTACCCCCGCCCTGGCACGGTGAGTCGCTGCCTCGAGACCCCTCTTTGATACTTGCTGTAGGCGAGGCAGAGGCAGAAACCTCTGTGGTACATGCTTTGTCGTTGCAGTGCTGAATGCAGGGGCGTAGGTTTGTTTTCAGCTTTTTTATAACCGAGGATGCGGCCGATGTGAAACTCAAAGTCCCCTGTTTGTCCTCTCTCCCTCGCACGCCCCAGTGCCCCAGCAAAACCTTCGGAGGGTTCGACTCCACCAAAGACCTGCCCGATGACGTCATCACCTTCGCCAGGGGGCACCCCGCCATGTACAACCCGGTTCACCCCATGGGGGGGCGTCCCATCGTGGTGCGGACGGACGTGGAGTACCAGTTCTCCCAGCTGGTGGTGGACCGGGTGGAGGCGGAGGATGGCCAGTACGACGTCATGTTCATCGGCACAGGTGAGGAGCAGCGCTGCCCAAACACCTCCACAGGAGTCGCTGTTGTCTCTCTGAAATGACGCTAACAGTCGCTAGGTTACGCGATGACGTTATGCATTGGGTCCACGTGAGGACCCAAGTAAACAGGAAACAGATCAAGGTTGAAGCTTACGAAGATCCTGCTGTGCTCCTGTTCCAGACCGGGGCACCGTGCTGAAGGTGGTCACCATCCCCAAGGAGAGCTGGCATGACCTGGAGGAGGTGGTGCTGGAGCAGATGACCGTGTTCCCGGTACGCTCCCATCCCCAACGCGGTCAAACAGTCACCGGAACAAGGGTCTTCACCAATACTGAGATCGTATGGGAAGAAATAACTAATTACTAACATCTGATCTTATTTTCTGCTTTGTTAGGAGCCCACACCCATCACAGCCATGGAGCTTTCCACCAAGCAGGTAAGAACTGGGATCTGAGGCAGTGCCTCTGTGGGATCTGAGGCACGGCGTCTGTGGGATCTGAGGCAGTGCCTCTGAATGGGAGAGCTCACCCAGTCTGTGTTCTCTGTCGAGCAGCAGCAGCTGTACCTGGGCTCGGCCCTGGGCGTATCCCAGATGCCCCTGCACCGCTGTGAGGTGTACGGCAAGGCGTGTGCGGAGTGCTGCCTGGCCAGGGACCCTTACTGCGCCTGGGACGGGACAGAGTGCTCCAGATACTTTCCAACTGCCAAAAGGTAAGAACACACACACACGTACACACACACATGTATACACACAAGCAGAAGTAAATAGAGGCCCGGACATTCTTGCACGTGTACACAGGAATACAGGATTTGAACGTATGTGAGTTGGTCAACAACCACAGGCTTACTGTTAAGACAAGCACACACACACACACAGGCAAACACACACACACACACACACACACACAAAATGCTTAGAATGATTGCTGAATTCCACAGCCAAGGAGTTCAAACCAGCGCCCCACACACAGTCAGAGCCAGCAGTAGCACAGTTGTGACCACTTTACCGTTCAGCCAAGGAGTAACAGTAACACACAGCCAGATCAGACTTCCTCACACACTCACACACACACACATCAAATTATACCCAACAGGAGCGTTCTAACCACGTCACCCTAAAGCTAGGAGATATGAACAAACACACCCTCAAATTACCCAGTCAGGATCAGGATCAGGCTGACCGCCTCAGACCTCCGCACCCGCATGGCGCCCAGCGGAGGAAGCACACACACACACACGTATACACACACACATAAATACATGTATACACATACACACACACCAACACACACATGTATACAAACACACACTTATATATATATAGTCAACACTCAACCTCTCTCTCTCTCTCTCTCTCACACCCACACCACTTCTTTGGTGTGTCTCACAGTGGTGGGTGCTAGGAGTAGGCCTGAGGGCTGGCCTGGTTCTGGGGCTAGGAGTAGGCCTGAGGGCTGGCCTGGTTCTGGGGCTAGGAGTAGGCCAGAGGGCGGGCCTGGCCTGGCCCACCCCGAGTCAGGGCCAGCCTGGGGCCTCCTCTCCAGATATTTTCCCTGCAGCTCCCAAATGAGATCCAGACCGCTCTGACCTGCCCCACACGTGCCCAGACATCGAACGGCAGGAATGTTGCTGAGGAAACCTCCTAGAGGGGAGGAGGAGGGAGGAGGAGGGAGGAGGAGGGAGGAGGAGGTGGAAGGAGAGGAGAGAGGAGGAAGAATGAGAATTATTTTATATATTGAGAGAAATGGAGAGACAGAGAGAGAGAAAGAAAGAGAAAACGAGAGAGAGCAGGGACTGAGTGGAACTCAAACACACTAACACACACATATATACACACACACACACACACACAAACGCACCAGCTTGGTTGCAAACACACAAACATCATCCAACCGTCCAATTGCAACACCACTCTCTCCCTCCATCCGTTCTCCAAGCTGCTCTCTCTCTTCACAACCCTTAAAAAGACCTAGTCACTGGAGACCTGTCCGTCTGGCTGGGCCCTCCTCTCTCTCCCCTTTCATTTTTACTGCACATGTCAAGAAATATGGCCTTGGCCGTAACCCAGCAGTACATGGGGACAGAGGGGGCATGTTTGCAGTTATCCAGTAAAGCCAGGCAGTGACACAGCGGAGCGGGGAAACCTGGCTAGAGCCAGGTGCAGGAGTCTGGCGGGTACAAAGCTTTCTGCGTGGGATTTCTTTACGAGGAATCTTAAGGCTGAACTGTGTTGTTTCAGAACACGCATAAGGAGAAAGCGCTGGACAATGAATCACGGTTCATTCATGGCGTAGGTTTATATACTCTTACAAACGCGCCAGCGTTTTTATGTGAGTTCTTCTGCTCACTCTGTGCATATTTATTAGCATAGGAAAGACGGTGATTTTTTTTTTTTTCATTGTAGTTCAAGTAGACTGTTGTTCTTGAACTATCCCTCAGGTCAACACTGCCCCCTAGTGGTAGATAAAAGTACTTCAAGAAATGGCTAAAACTGTGTGGGAGTCAGAGACAATGTACAGATGTTTCTGGAATCAGTACTTTACTTAACTATTTTCTACTTGAGTGAAGGATGTGTGTACTTTTTCCATCTCTGGTGGAAGTTAAATGTCACAAAGCAGAAGCAAAAAACGGTGTTAAGCTGAACGGGCTGGTCTGCTGAGGCTGCTTGTTCTCATCCAGCTTCTCCTTGTTTCCCAGGAGAACGAGACGCCAGGATATCAGGAATGGAGATCCTCTCTCCCAGTGCTCTGACCTGCAGCACCATGGTACACACACACGCGCACACAGACACACACACACACACAATTCATGTTCCTTATCAATGCACTCACTCACTAAACTGTGTGTGTGTAGATGACGTGGATGGGGTGGGCAGGGTGCAGGACAGGAGTGTGTACGGTGTGGAGAACAGCAGCATGTTCCTGGAGTGCAGCCCCAAATCCCAGAGAGCGCTCATCTACTGGGAGTTCCAGAGACCCAACGAGGAACGCAAGCACGAGGTTAGTACACACACACACACAGGCACACACACACACAGGCACACATAAAAGCACTCATCTGTCATAATCAGCACTAGTATCTAGTTCCCATGGAGATGCGTGTTAGTTTGACAGCAGACACCCTGTCACCCGCTGTGTTAGGGGAAACTCCTTTCCTCCATCTTATTATCACAGACTCAATTTTGACCTCTAACCTCTGACCTAGTGTGGGTGGTAACTGAGGTGAGAAACTCTGTCTGGGGGCGGAGGTGTCGGGTCGTGACCCAGTGATGTAAGCGACAATACCGTGTGGTGTATGACTGTGACCGTGTGGTGTGTGACTGAACTGTCTTTTTCTGCACTTCCCTCCCCCCCCTCCCCTCCCTCCCTCTCTCCTTGCTCCCTCCCTCTCTCCTCGCTCCCTCCCTCCCTCTCTCCTCGCTCCCCCCGTCCCTCTCTCCTCGCTCCCTCGCTCCCTCCCTCCTTCCCTCCTCCCTCCCTCCTCCCCTCCCTCGCTCCCTCCCTCTCTCCCCTCCAGATCAAGGCGGAGGACAGGGTGATCCGTACTGAGCAGGGACTCCTGCTTCGCAGCCTTGTCCAGTCCGACTCCGGGGTGTACCACTGCCACGCGGTGGAGCACGGCTTCATCCAGCCCCTGCTGCGCCTCACCCTCCAGGTCATCCCCTCCCAGAGGCTGAGCGAGCTGCTCCCAGGGCCCCCGGCTGGGGCCGGGGCCCAGGGCCACTCGCCCAAAAACAAGCCCTGGTACCGGGACTTCCTGTCCCTCCTGGACCACCCGGACCTGAACAGCGTGGAGGAGTTCTGCGACCGTGTCTGGCGGAAGGAGCGCAAGCAGCGGAGGGTAAAAACCCCCGCCGTCCAGGGGGTGTCCCTCAGGGCGGACGGCACAGGCGGCCCCAGCCTCGCACCCAGGGCCAAGGGCCCCAGCAGCCCGTCCAACGCCCAGAAGCAGCAGGGAGGGCCTCCGTCCGAGGTCAGCCAGAAGCTCCAGAGGACCCAGGGCGTCGAGGGGACCCCGCAGGGACCCAACCCCCAGAAACCTCAACTGATATCGGGTACGGTGAGCAGTCAACCGCCCAAGAACAACCAGAAGGGCCAGAACTCTCAGGCTCAGCCGAGCAGCCAGACGCCACAGAAGGGCCAAGGAGGTCAGGGGGGCTCCCAGGGGGGCTCCCAGGGGGCTGGGGGGGGGCGGGGGGGGGCCCAACACAACGCCAAGTGGAGGCGCATGCAGGAGAACAAGAAGGGACGCAACCGGAGAACACACGAGCAGCAGAGACCACCGCGTAGTGTGTGAGACCACCACACACACACACACCTCATACCCCATACACACACATACACACACACCTCATACACACACATACACACACCTCATACACACACATACACACCTCATACACACATATACACACTACACATCTGTTCTGTTCACTCATCTACAGATTCATTATAATTATAAACTATGTAGGGGCAAACAATCATATTCCATTCTCATAATCCGAGCACACACACAGGCAAGAGTGACCATGCACACACACACACACACACACACACACACACAGAAAAACATACTCTCACACACTGCAAATACCCTGTGAAGACTTTTAGAAGACCGAAGACAAACAGGATGAAAAAAAAAAAAAACTGGAACTGGAATTGAATGCGTGGGGAGTGACTGAGGTCCTCTGGTTCACCACAAGGAACTGCACAGTCCAGCGCTTGGGAGAGGAGCTACATGGATGACTCACAGGCCTCCTGTACATAAGCTAGTTACTTATCTGACAGGACAGGACACACATGACAAACCGTTTCTGATTGGTTCACAGACTTTATAGAACAGGAAGTCCGTCGCTGCTTCCTGTTCTCTGACGTGAGGAGGGGCGGTGGGGACGAAAGACGATGTAACGCTTCCTGGATTTAGAACGGTGAGAAAGACCTGTGTGGGGACGGGAAATCAAGTCACTCAGAATACGACTACTCTCATTTACGGAAACACTCGCAAACGTGGCGTCGTTTTCAGAGGGCGAACTCTGCATCGGAGCCCACTGAGTCGCGTTGAGACTCCCCCTTTCCCAGAAGCACTTTGGGCTTGTACATAAGTGATACTGCTAAAAGGTCAAATGTCATCACACAAGGCACGAGTTGGTCGTCCCTGTCTGGGCCTTTCATACTGTTTCCACATAAGTAAAATGCTTTAAAATTTAAAAAAAAGCAACAATAGCCTATGTTCCAAGCGAAAGCATCTAGCTTCATTTTCCAAAGGAAAAACATTGTGCATGTCGTAGTTGTTCAATGTTCATGGTTTTCAATAAGCTATTTCATGCCGGGTCTTTTGCTATGTACTTTTAGGTTATTTTCAAATGTTTAAAAGTCCTATCTAAAAATGTATACGTTTAGTTTTTATTTTCTATTTGATTCTTCTCTCCATGCATACATTTCGCGGCAAAAAAAAGACGGAAAAAGAAAAGTAAAAAAAAATAGATAACTCCCTTTTGTTTCAATCCATTTCTGTTTTAAGTTATTGTTTATTTGTCTTTTTTCATGGAGTCTTAGGTTTTGTGAATACTCTTAAAAACCAACTGTCAATCGTGTACAGAAATACAAAACAGCTAGTCATTGTGTATGTATATATACAACAAGAACGTCACTTGATTATTTATTGCTCATTGTTTTGTGAAAGGGTTGCATTTATTTTTGATAATACGGTATTACGACTCATCAATAATCAATAAATAATCGCAACACAATAACGAAAAGTAATCTAGACGGACCAACGGGGTTAGTTCTACGGCCAGTGCGGAGGAATCACTTTTTGACGGTATACGTGTATTGACAGTAGCCTATTATTGGAGAGTTGTGTAATATAGCCTACAGCATCCTTGCCTGGCGAAAGAGTCCTGACAATGATAAGCACAAGTTTCATTTTGGTATCTTGTAAAATTTCTTGTCTCTTTGCCTTTTTGTAAAGGGTGAGTTTTTCTTTGTTTGTTTCTTTCAGATTCATTTAAATATTTTGATCAGTCATTCATTCGATATTCATGTATGTAAGATAAACACCCCGACCTGATAAACATTAGCTGTGAATTTCTATGTTAAGAAATACTACGGAAAAACTATGAAACTCGTGTGAGGAGAAGCAACACAGAATTGTAACTGCATGTGAATGCTAGCTAAGTGCATCTTTTCTATCGTCTTTGTGTGCGAGGTCAAGTTCCCTACGAGCAAGGTGTGAAAAATCATTTTTTTGCCAAATCAACGATGCCAGCTCTCACAAATAAATCTGCCCTAGACCTTTTCATACTCCGCGATATCCCCTTAGTATACCGAGTGAAACAGCTAGTGGTTGCAATGCAATACAAGACAGCAGGGAGTTGTGGAGTTTAGTTTTTCGTAGAATCTTAGTTTTCCGCGGTATCTCCCTCTCTGGTCTCTCCTGTCGTGAGTTCAGGTGGACTGAGAACGAAGAACTACTGCTGTGACAAGGTTCTTTCTGGCATGCGTTCGGTTGTCTAAATAAACACTTACCGTAAAACCTAAACTTGTTGTTATTTCTCTCTGCAGTGTTTCTTCTGAGGTTTGGTGTTCGTTCATGCTAGGCCACCAGCACTCACGTCTCCCCAGCTAACTGGACCCGCGAAATGTTGGCTTACAAATATAAATGTAAGACTAATTTATTATATGTATAGGTAATTAACTACTGTGTAGGTATTACGGTGTTTTCCAGATAGCAGTATTTTTTAATTTGTAGTTTACACATGCCATGCACCATTGGCGGTGGCAATGGGTGGCAAAAAAATATTTGCCACCTCAATCTCGCTATGCTAAAATACATTATTAGTAGGCTACATTTGATTAAATCATATTAAAATAATATTATTTTTATCATTAGAACTACAATGTTATATTATTTAATGGTGGTAATATTTTTCCGCGCCTGCTCCATGCCACACCACAAATACCTCCTGCCAGGTGAAAATGTCTAGATCCGCCCATGTCATGAACACATTTTCGTTAAGTTATACATCCTAAGAGCCAGATGTCAGTTGGGACTAATCCACTAGAGGGTGCTCTACCATAAACCTGCTTTTTGGGTGAAGTGCATCACGATGAAGAGCTCTGTAGAAGGCTTTGGGAGAGGGCACAGGAAATCAGGCACAATCACGTTTCCTTGCAAGTGTCACTAACGTGAATTCACCAGCCCGGTTACCATGGCTACTGCTCCTGGAGCACACTAGTCTAGTGAACTGTTCTGTATTACAGTATTATTCGTAGTTCTGTAATATTACAAGTGACACTTTCATTACTAGAAGTACAAGTACTTCTATGTTATTACAAGTAGCAAATATTAGTCTGAAACAGTGTGTCAAGCATAATTCCTACAATATTAAAGTGAATTTTAACATGTTCTTGTCTTTTTATCTTTTCCATCCTAAAAACCCAAACTATGAAAATAGGTTGTGGGCATGAAGTGAAAGGTATTTTTCATACACTATACTACACTCCTGGCAAATAGCATACTAATGTGCATAATATATTTGCATATTAATCATGCAAAATGCCATGCCAGTTGGTGGACTGTTATGTTGTGTGCGTGTGTGTGTGTGAGTGAGAGAGAGAGCTCATCACACAAAACACAAGCTTTGATGACAAGAATGAAAGTGGCGTTACCATGGCAAAGCGGCATCTATGATTCACATCTCCCTCCGACATGGTGTCGTTCTATTAACTGAAATCTTACAAACAAATATGAAAATAAACAATACAAAGTAATTACTTTGGCACACTAGGATTATACGCGTCTGTGAGCTTGCCTGCCAAAGTCTTTTACGAAAACTGTTTCACAAGGCAAACTACCTCCAAAACTAAACAATCTAAAGCAAAGTGTTTACTGGTCTTTTAGTAGTTCAATTATGGTCAAATAGTAGTTCTTGCTATGGCCACTAGATGGGGGTGTTGTCAAAATAGACCACAAGGAACCCTGAGTGAACCTGTGTGTGTTTGGCTCGTGCCTGTACCTCCTTAAGATGAGTCATCTAACGATATTTAAAATATATTCCTTCCTTCCCACGCCAACCCACTATAGGACCGCTCGTCTCCTTGACGTGTGTCATCGATCCATCTGTCCTCGAGTGCCTGTGAGTACGTCTGTGAAGGTGTGCACTTCGGATGGGGTGTGTGTGACGTATAAAGGTGTGTGTGTGTGTGAAGCCTCTGGGATGGCTCGCTGATGGTGTGTGTGTGTGTGTGTACTCACGTCTCTGAATGGGATTTTCAGATGCTCTGATTCACTCCTCGCCCAGTAGCGGACCCAGCGTATTTGGGGAAATCTCGAGTGTATGTGTGTGTGTTGGAGGAACACTGATTCAGGTCTTCTGCTAAATGCCAGCCTGGGCTGATGAGAACACAACAGCCACTTTCTTCTTCTACTGTTTCTATCTCTTATCGTCCACTCCTTTCTTCTTCTGCTGTTTCTCTCTCTCTTATCGTCCACTCCTTTCTTCTTCTGCTGTTTCTCTCTCTCTTATCGTCCACTCCTTTCTTCTTCTACTTTTACACACCCAACAGGTTGTTTCTCTCTCTACATATTTAGCTAACTCCTTCTGTCCACTCTCTTACTTTCTCATGGTCTGGTTATCACCACTTCTTTTCTCTCTTCTTCAACATCTGCTGTAGTTTGAACACAATCATTCTCCCCTGGACTCTTAACACACATCGTTAAGAAGCTCTTAACGCTAAGAGCTTCTTAGGAGCGTTCTACAGCGTTCTTAGAACGCTCCTAAGAAGCTCTTAGCGTTAAGAGCTTCTTAACGATTCTGGGAAACGCGGCCCAGGAATGTGTTCACCACAGGGAAGAACAATAGAGTGTGGAGTGGGTTTGTGTTTCAGTGTACAGTACACACACACACATACACATGCACACACACATGCACATACACTAGCACACACCCATTCACTCCCACACACACACACGCTCTCTCTCACATACATTACATTTACATTTAGTCATTTAGCAGACGCTCTTATCCAGAGCGGCTTACAGTAAGTACAGGGACATTCTCCCTGAGGCAAGTAGGGTGAAGTGCCTTGCCCAAGGACACAACGTCATTCAGCACAGCCGGGAATCAAACCGGTAACCTTCAGATTACTAGCCCAACTCCCTAACCGCTCAGCCACCTGACTCCCTTCTCTCTCTCTCTCTCTCTCACACACACTCTTGCACACACCCATGCACTCACACACACACACGCTCTGTCTCACATACACACACACCAGGGCTTTGATTAGGTGGTGTGTGAGGCTTCCAGGTCTTCAGTCATGTGATTCAGACCCCCTCGGTGAACTGGAGCAGGGGTCCCTCGAAACCATGGCAACACCTGAGCCGTGAGGGGGCTTATGTCGACCCGTGAAGGAGTCTCTGGTGGCCATTTTGTGTCCCAATTTAAATCCACAGGGGGTCCAGTTGAAAAGCCCAGTTGACGTTCTTTCAATCAAGACCTGGCCCCCATCGAGCCAGCACTATGAGCACTGGGAATACTGTACTCCTGCCTGTCTTGAAAAGAAGAGTTACTGCTTCAATTCCACCAACAGATCACAGAGCCTTAACTGTACCTCATCAATAACTACAAACACACACACACAGCTTCTGTTTAGACACGAACCAACTCACAAGCACCCAGTCACCGACCCACACACGCTGACATCCACTCACGCGCCTTATAACCTCACTGAGGAGGCGATCGAGAATCTCTCTGGTCGCTCTCCCTAGTGGAACACAGTGACAGAGTGTGGGGGGAGGGTGGTACAAGGAAGGGCCCAGAGTGTGGGAATGTTGGAAGGGTTGTTTGGGATGACAGGGACCAGATGGAGAACAGACTGAACCGTTCTGGCGTTACAGCGGGATTACCTGAGCCGTCACACACGTGGGGATACAACAGCACAGCACTTTGATGAATTTCTGTCGTTTCGTGTTAAACCTGGATTACCTGGCTTGAAGAATGGTTATATTTCTTGTGTGTGTGTGTCTGTGTACAAGTATTTGAGTGAGTGTGTGTCCTTCGCTGTCGCTGGTGTGTGTCAAGCCCTAGCTAATCACGTCGGCCTCTGCCTCCCGTCTAATCTGCCCCTGTGCGGACCTCATTACGATGACATCACCTCCTGTGACGCACCTCCTTGACAACAGGTGTTGCTAAGGATTCGCTGCTGGTGGGAGGGCGCACAGAAGGAGGGAAAACCCTCACCGTTCTGTTCCATCGCTCGCTCGCTCTCTCTTTCCCCCTCTCTCTCTCTCTTTCCCCCTCTCTCTCTCTCTCTTTCCCTCTCTCTCTCTTTCTCTCTCTCTCTTTCTCTCTCTCTCTCTCTCTCTCGCTCCACCCGCTGTCTTCCTGCCTTTCTCTGCATCTCTCCTTCTTTTACCATTCCACACGTTCTGTCTTTTCTTACTATCTCTCTTTCTCGCTATCTCTCTTTCTCTCTTTCTCTATCTCCCTCACTCTTCCTCTCTATCTTTCACTCTTTCTCTTCCTCTCTCTCTTCTTCTCTCTTTCTTTCTCTCTCTCTCTCTCTCTCTCTCTCTCTCTCTCTCTCTCCATCTCTCTCTCTCTCTCTCTCTTTCTCTCTCCCTGATAATCAACAGTGAAAACACCGGGTCCCACAGTCAATACTAAAGGAGACAGGATCACCACGATGTAAATGATGAGCTGTAGGGTGTAAACCAAGACTCAATGCAGTGACCTGCAAATCCTCTTACGAGCGAGAGGACTCTCAGTGCTCATCTTCCCCAAGATGACCTTCACCTCAGCTCCGCACGCCAGATCTAGGAACAAACACCACAGACGTACTTCTCGGATCAACTAAGCGTCTCCAAATCCCATCTTTAGCCATTAGGGAGAAAACCTTTAAACTGACCTAAGATCAGTGTCTGGAGAGAATTTGACACTTTATCAAACCTCCTTAAAGCAGTTTGGCAGTACAGTATGATGTCTGTGTTCGACAGTAGCTTACGCAACTCCTGGTGTGTCTCGTACCAAATTGAGTCTTTGAGTCAGCCTGCTTTGATTCCGTCTGACAGGAGTATCGTAATGATTCTCCCGGAGGAGCAGGAGGAGGAGGAGGAGGAGGAGGAGGAGGAGGAGGAGGAGGAGGAGATGTGGTGTGTGTGACCGGGAGATATGCTGCACATCTGATCTGCGAGAACAGATCGTTTTGAGCATTGGTGCCCGTCTATGTCCTCTGCATCACTCCAAAACACCCTCATCCTCCGCTCGATCTGTCTGATACTAACATTTGGTCTACTGACCGATATCCCGCAAAATCTAAATAATCTGTTATAACTCCTTCTCAGGAACAGCAACCTGTATTTTTGTTTACCATGGGATAATTGAGCGTTTATTTTATAATGTGGATTTCTTTGTGGGTTTACCTCACATTGCCTCATTGTTTTGGTAATATGTGAAGGTTGTTACGGTAACTCAACTACAGTACACCGTGGGCGAGTGGGCTGGGTTAGTGTTGAGGACAGATTACTGTACTCACGTGTGTGATCGGCCAATCTGGGAGAGAAAAGAGGATTAGGGGGCGTATTGTGAGTTGTGTGTGTGTGTGTGTTACTCATGTCTGTGCATGTGTGTGTCAGAGAGAAAGAGAGAGAAAGACTGAGAGACAAAAGAGAGAGAGATGGCACACAGTCAAACCAAAACAGAGAGTGAGAGAACCAGAGTGTGACGAAGACTGTCCCTTTAAGAATATTTATAGACCAGTGCCTCTGCTGGTCAGTGTTCAGGAGAAATTGGCGTTAAGGGTGGAATTAGACGCGTGCAGGATGCTAATAGGGATTGAGGGGATAAGGACTAATGTACCACAAATTAAACATCGCTCACAGGACCGTATTCCTTGAGCTACCAATACACGCAGACACACACACACACAGCAGACCACACAGGATACACACTCAGAGTCTGTCCAAGGTGGAAGCAAAGGTAAGTAACTTTTTGTTTCTTGTGCGTCGATCGTTCGAATACAACTCAACGTGAACTCGGCATGAAACAGGGTTTCGAGGGAAGGATTCAGAGCTGTGTGGTCTTACAGAGAGAATTGTAAAAACAAAATGTCTAGAGAAAGACTAGACTTGTTAATTTATTCTGTTTTCATTTGCCAGATATTACTGTGAGGCTTCGAGTCTCCTCGGTGTGTGTTTTGTGACTGGTGACTTCCCAAGACTACTGTGGTTTACCTGCAAGAGATATCTATAGCAAGGCCTCTTCCATATTTTAACCTGCTCAGGTGTGTATTCAAATTTAATGACCAGAACACAGTGAGTGTGATCCTGTTACTGGATTCAGTTACATACTGCCTTAGCTGAGGGACACAGTCAACACACGTACACACAAACACACACACACACACACTACTGTACACACACAGACACACACAGTCAACACACACGTACATACTGTTCACACATACACACATACAATGAACACACACAGACACACTGTCAACACACACACGTACTCTACACACACACATTCACACATGCACACAGATAGCACACACCGGTTGGGAGACAATGGACAGCATAAACAGAAGGCTTCATGTACAATACACAATGCACAAGCACTGTTTGTTCAGGGTAGAGCAAACACAAGAAGGCCTGGCCAGATAGTAAGGCCACAGTTGATGTTTTCGGGAGGGCTACATTGTACATTGATCTGACTGTCAAGTTAGACTTGATGTGTGTTGTGTTAAATATAGCAACCTGTTGTGTTGTATTTTTCATGGTGATTTCAGTTCCTTTAGTCCATTGTCTCAACTGACCTACTGTGTGGTGTGTGTGTGTTCAGTGGATGTGTGATTGTGTGAAGTACCATGCATACTGTATATAAATGACAGTGATGCACGTGTGTGTGTTTGTGTGTGTGTGTTTGTATGTTTGTGTGGGCATGCAAACAGATCCATCTAGTGTGTTTGTCTATGTGTAGCAAGGAGAAGTGCAAGGAGAAGTGTGTCATCCATCACCTGAGACAGCACCCTGCACCCAGAACACACTGCCTCCTAGTGGCAGGTAGGAGAGAGGCACTGCGGGGAGGAGGGGGCAAGGAGAGAATGAAGGGAGTAAGGCGAGAGTGATGGATGTAGAAATACAAAGGAGGAGGAGGGAGATAGTGAGGAAGGAGAAAGGAGGGGAGTGGAGGAAGGAGGGGGTCAGGACATCCACGACCCTCACATTTTCAACGTGACAGAATCAGAATTCGGTTTATTCGCCATGTATGTTATACAAACACAGAATTTACTGTGGCAGGGAGGTGCAAAACACTAAAGATATACGAATCTTAAATTAAGTAAAAGTACAAAAGTTTAACTATTTCTAAGAACAGCGTACTGTAGCTCCTCCCAACACGTGGCAGTCTCTCCAGACACCAGCGTCAGCACCAACACAGCGTACTGTAGCTCCTCCCAACACGTCGCAGTCTCTCCAGACACCAGCGTCAGCACCAACACAGCCGCAGAACAGCAGCGTCTCTGTGAGTGCCGTGACTCCCTCGCTCCTGTCAGGGGCACCTCTCCTCCGCCTCCACCCAGGGAGGGAGGGCCCGGAGCTGGGTAAGCAGAGGACATGTCCGGCCCGGAGCTCCATAAACCGTGAATAAGCACTGGCCTGTCACAACGCACCACGTCCTGATGATGAGAAGCCACAGTGAATGCTTGGACACCATTTAACATCCCAGCTAGTGATTTAGACAGGCTTAGCTCTCCTGTAGCCTGAATAAGAGATGTCCTTAGCTGAGGAGGAAGCAGGGTAGGATTGATTCAGTTTGTTTACTCAACAAGGTGTCTGGATGGTGTATATTGTGAGCGTTTTCATAAATGTTGTTCCTAAACTCTTTAGGTTGTGGGTCGTGAGTTTGGTCTTGCACAGAGCACCACTTTACTGTACTGAAGCTTTTGTTAGATTCATACAGCGAAGCTTTTGTTAGATTCATACAGCACAGCACTGTACCTTCTCAATATTATTTTGACCTTCAAAACACTAGACTGTAGGCTGTATTCCCGGATGCCTGTTTAATTTAGCCTGGTTGAGTGTATCTGGGAGTGTGTGTGTTTGTTTGTGTGTCTGTGTGTGTATGTGTATGGTCTTTATATCATATCCCACCCAGTCTTACGGCGAAAACGCGACCCACAGAGGCCCATCCCTGTACGCAAAATCAACATAACATCTGAGGTCACGATACTTTTTATTAGCCTACAGGAGGTAACAGTTCCTAGACCGGTATGACACGACCGGTTAAGTAGCTGTTATTTAACGATTGTCCCCTTTAAATACATTTTTCCTTCGGTGATGTCTCCGGATCACCTGTCAAATGCGGAACATGCGCGTTGGTGAGAGCAGGGAGACGAGGTGGTATAGTGGAACCGAGACCCGCACAGGAATCATCGTCCCCTCTGTAGCAAATATGCAAACATCACTGACACGACATACCGTTGTAGAAGAGGGTGTTGAGCTCGAGACATAATTTGGGATGCCTCGAGAAGCCGAGGAATCCCATTTCCACAGCAACCGTTGGAGCTAAAAACGCAGAGCGTCGCGTACCGAATCTAACGGGGGGCGGGAGGGGTCGATCATGGGGAACGAAGCGAGCCTCGAAGGAGGCGAAGGGGCGCTTGCTGGATTACCGGAGGGTCTCGCACCGGACGGGAAGGGAGCCTTCATCAGGATCCCCAGTGGGGTACAGGCGGATCTCAGCCAACTCAGCGAGGATGACAGGAAACAACTCGCCGCCGCTATGTCAAGGACGCAAGCCAGGAAGCCAGGAGGCGCTCCGGCTCGAAGGCAGGGCTTTTTACAATAATTAATTTTGCGTCTTTAAAATGTCCTCTCCCCAACAGAGTATTCAGTTGTGTCTCTTTGTGGGTGTTTCTGACGTGTTTTGATCAGATAACTGCAGGTTGCTAGCAGCATCAGAAGAGTGTAGGTTCACACCCATTCACATAAGATAGGATACCATTCTCTCCCCTTCCCGGATACATTATTGCAACTGGTAAAATTTGACATTGGGTTGTAATTGGAAACATCTGTAAAAGCGTTTACATCGTGGTTGGTAGTTTTTTCCCTCCATCACGTAGTGTTAATCATTTGTAAAATTAGCGCATCCACCTGATACAAAGCTGCATAGCCTACTGTGTCACCATTAGGCTGAATGCTCATAACATACTGCTGCTTGTCTAATGCCATTTATCACACACAATATGTCATATTCCTTTATGTAGTCGTTAAATTACTGCGTTACTTGTCTAAAAATAGCTTTATCAATCAATTTAGGGCTGCTCTTTAAGATCTGGGAAGACACTAGTGTTTGTGTGAAAGAATCGAAATGCCTGCTGGGTAAAATTCCTCTTACAAGCGCGAGCTGGATTTTTTTTCCCGCGGACGACGCTCTTTCACCCAAACAAATAGCCTATTTCCGCATGTTCATATTTATATCGCTAATTACCTTGGCAATGTTTGAAAAATGTTCGTATTCGCACCGTTTACAGAGCTTGTTTTGCTTGACAGTTTTTACGAATGGTTGGTTACGAAAACGCTGGGTTGAGTGAAAAGAATCATGTCCTGGTTCTAAAATATCCCACTATGTGTTTGATTCTGTTATATGCATCCTTATTAAATTACAGGGCATTAGCAATCAATACAATTGAACATAAGGATAAGGATAGGCTACTAATTGCCTCCAGTGGTGAAAAACGCTATTTTGATAAATCTGGACTGGGGGGAGGGGACATGATAAATATTAATATGTCTATATTTAGAACTGCAAGCGCAAATGTCATCAGTCATTGATTTCCTTCCCATTGTCTTCAATGAACGTTTTGAATTTCATCTTCGTAATGAAAGATATTGAGAATCTTGAGATAGCTCAGAATTAGTTTAAACGATGAGAAGCGCACGAAGGAGATGTACAGTAGTCGCTGGCCTTGGTTCTGAAAGCAAGCAAGCAGCATTCGCGCCCCCTGAAGCGGATGCGTAAGATGCGTAAAAGAAGGGGGGAAATGTTATGTTTAATGTTATCATTTCATCAACAGTCTTCCGTTTTTCTGGAATAGTTATTGACTTGTTATTAAACGAGGAGAGAAGCCTTCAATGCATCGCAGCTTCCCATTACGAGATACTCTTCCAACTCGACCCTTTTGACTTAATCGCGAGCATTGCATCGATCGTCTCGTGACAGTCACGTCTTGATTGAAGAATTACAGAGTTGTCTCTGACAGTGTGTTGGCTGTTTCTATCGCCTCCCTGATCCAACTAATAAAGCCATTTCATCTTGCACTACCGGAGCCGTTTCACCGTCTGTCTTTTGCCGTCAACATTCTCTTTTGACTTTCCGTTACTTTCCGTTATCGGTAGCCTGCAATAGTAACTTACTATTTGAGTTCACAGGGGTGATGAAAGGCCTCGGTCCAATAACTTTAGGGCTAAGGGGCTGGAATCCATGAGATATGTGGAAAGTGGTTTAATGTTTGACATATAACTCCCAGTGGTGTGAAACAGTCTCTGCCATAGTAGGTTTCTGATCAATTCTCTTAAACTTATCAGGATTTTGAAAACTGACGGATTAATATAATATCTATGTCAGTTCATTTGATCTTGTCACCATCGATGTAGATTTAATTGGACTAGTATTGTTTTGTCTTTCTTCTTCTGCTTTGATGGCATGGATGTCACCATAACAACACTGCCAAAGCATCAAGTATCAATGAAACAAAATGAAACATTTCATAGATTTAAATAAGAAAACTTTCTGTTTCTCATTCTTTCTTTCTCTCTCTCTCTCTCTCTCTCTCTCTCTCTCTCTCTCTCTCTCTCTCTCTCTCTCTCTCTCTCTCTCTCTCTCTCTCTCTCTCTCTCTCTCTCTCTCTCTCTCTCTCTCTCTCTCTTCTCTCTCTCTCTCTCTCTCTCTCTCTCTCTCCCATCTCCTCTCCTCTCTCTGTCTTCCTCTCTCTTCCCCTCTCTCTCCTCTCTGTCTTCCTCTCTCTTCCCCTCTCTCTCCTCTCTCTGTCTTCCTCTCTCTTCCATCTCCTCTCTCCTCTCTCTGTCTTCCTCTCTCTTCCCCTCTCTCTCCTCTCTCTGTCTTCCTCTCTCTTCCCCTCTCTCTCCTCTCTCTGTCTTCCTCTCTCTTCCCCTCTCTCCCCTCTCTCTGTTTTCCTCTCTCTTCGCCTCTCTCTCCTCTCTCTGTCTTCCTCTCTCTTCCCCTCTCTCTCCTCTCTCTGTCTTCCTCTGTCTTCCATCTCCTCTCTCTGTCTTCCTCTCTCTTCCCCTCTCTCTCCTCTCTGTCTTCCTCTCTCTTCCCCTCTCTCTCCTCTCTCTGTCTTCCTCTCTCTTCCATCTCCTCTCTCTCTCCTCTCTCTGTCTTCCTCTCTCTTCCCCTCTCTCCCCTCTCTCTGTCTTCCTCTCTCTTCGCCTCTCTCCTCTCTCTGTCTTCCTCTCTCTTCCCCTCTCTCTCCTCTCTCTGTCTTCCTCTGTCTTCCATCTCCTCTCTCTGTCTTCCTCTCTCTTCGCCTCTCTCCCCTCTCTCTGTCTTCCTCTCTCTTCCATCTCCTCTCTCTCCATCTTCTGCTGTGTGTTTCTCAGGCCTTCCGAAGCGGATGCCCAGCAGCGCCCCCAGCAGGCAGGAGGCGGGGCCTCTCAGGGCCCGACAGGCCTCAGCAAGAGTCGGACCGTAGACGCGTTCGGACAGGGCCCCGTGGGCAAGCCGTCCCCAGGCCGCAGCCCCTCGTCCCTCAGCCTCCTCGAGTCCAAATTCCGGCAGGAGCCCAAAGACCCAGAGACCAAAAGCGGCATGTTCGGCTCTAACTTCCTGAGCGGGGCCAACCCTCTCAACGCCGTCTCCTCCATGACGTCCTCCATGTCCTCTGCGGTCAACATCCCCAAATTCGGCTTGTTTGGAGATGAGGAGGAGGACGAAAGCCCCCCTCCAACAGCAGCCAAGCCAGGAGGGAAGCCCCCTGGGGGGCCCCCAGGGCAGGGGAAAGGCCCTCAGCAAGGCCCAGGGCCCAAGGGCCCCCAGCAAGGAGGGCCACCGAGACAGGGCCAAGCAGGGCCCCCTGGACAAGGACCTAAACCAGGCCAGGGCCCCCCTGGACAACAGGGCCCAAAGCCAGGCCAGGGACCCCCAGGTCAGGGCCCCCCAGGGCCCAAGGGTCCCCAGCAAGGAGGGCCACCGAGACAGGGCCAAGCAGGGCCCCCTGGACAGGGACCTAAACCAGGCCAGGGCCCCCCAGGCCAAGGGCCCCCCGGACAGCAGGGCCCAAGGCCAGGCCAGGGACCCCCAGGCCAAGGGCCGCCCGGACAGCAGGACCCAAGGCCAGGCCAGGGACCCCCAGGCCAAGGGCCCCCTGGACAGCAGGGCCCAAGGCCAGGCCAGGGACCCCCAGGCCAAGGGCCCCCCGGACAGCAGGGCCCAAGGCCAGGCCAGGGACCCCCAGGCCAAGGGCCCCCCGGACAGCAAGGCCAGGGACCCCCAGGTCAAGGGCCCCCTGGACAGCAGGGCCAAAATCCAGGCCAGGGCCCACCCCAACAGGGTGGCCCGCAACAGCAAAAAGGAGGCCCACAAGGACCCCCCCAAGGACCTGGGGGTAAGCCAGGGCTGCAGCAGGCAGGACCAGGTGGGTCTGGGAAGCCTGGGCCCCCCGGCCCGGATGCACAGCCAGGCGGCCCGGCCAAGGCAGGAGGACCCCCTGGCCCCTCAGGGCCTGGGAACCCTGGAGGTGGGGTGTGTCCGCTGTGTAAGAGCACCCAGTTGAACGTTGGAGCTAAGGAGCCACCCAATTATAGCACCTGTACTGAGTGCAAGAACCAGGTGTGCAGCCTGTGTGGATTCAGCCCTCCAGATTCAGCGGTAAGAAACAACTGGATCTGTGTGTTTGACTGTTTGTTTATGTATATCTGACAGTTTTTTTTCCAACTGTGTCTCTTCTCACCCCCGTCCCCTGAAATAATGAAAACACTGTCTCTCTCAGGATAGAACTTCAATATGAATTCTTAGAAAGTGTCACATCAAGAATTCAGAGTGCCTCCGATACTAGGGCAGGTTCAATATTGATGGCCAGTGTTCCTCCCTGGAAACAATCATCTTGTTTTGTGATATCAATACAGACTGGGTTAGCTTTGTAGCATTAGCATAGTTTCACTTAGTACTTTATACTTAGCTTTTAGCTTGCTAATGCTAAAAATAGCCTTTAGCATAGAACGAGCCAGGTGGTAACTACTAGCTTTTAGCATTAGCATCTTTAGCATTCCTGAGATGCTAATGCATGTCTGTGCATGTCTGTGCTAGCTCTAGCTAGGCCTCTCATATGAGCAACACACAGCATGAGCAGAAGAGGCACCATATGGACACTGGGGAAGTGAGCGAGGTGACTCATGTCTCAAACACAGGAAGCTACCATAGCAGAGCTACCTGCTGGCCACTGGTTACCCAAGCTGGTCGATAGCCATTTTTAAAGCCTGTTGCGTTACAGTACCTGCAATGTTCCCAAAAGGGAGATTTCCCCTGCGCTACCGACACAGGAAGGGTGAAAACAACACTCAGACGTAATGGATTCCAGAGTCTGTTTTGCCCGACGCTGTGCTGGGCATTTTCCTGTACAGCATAATGAGATCAGCGCTATCTGTAGTTCATCTTCTCTTCAGAATAGCCGTATTGTTTGGATGTTTGACACCAATCATGAAAAGACAAATGAGTTGAGCTGGTTGTTCCATCATGCAGGCAAATGATAGTGAAAATATCAATACTGGCCCTTTTAATTATTCTATGGATAGGTCACTGTAGTAAGGAAATATACTAATGGTTCTATTGATTAACCTAAATAGGAAAATAATAGTAAAAGGCCCTAAATTTATGGTGGGGAAATACTTTTGTGAGCATCAATATAGTACATAACAACAAGCCCATGTTTCATCATAAGAGCTTTTAAAATATAGATAGATTTTCAGTATTTCAAGACTAAATCAATAAACTTCACGTACTCAATGAAGACAAATCACGTTATATAAATAATAGGATTTTGTACCTCAAATGAGGGAAACATGCTGCTGGAGAATGTTATAGCTGTTCTGGAAATTGCTTTGATATATAAAGGCTCCATCATTAATGCTTAATGAGACTGCAAATTTGCAATATTTGCTATTAAATCCCCAAGCTTAGTCAGAACTAATTTGTCTCATGAAGAGAGGAAGGAAAACAATTTGGGTTTGGAAAGAAGGATCATGTGCAACTGGAACTGGCAAATTAATTTGTGTTTGTAACTGGAATAACAGAACAGCATTCTATTAATGTGTTATATTTGTGCATGTGCATACATTTGTGTGTGTTTTTTTTCACATCTGACCATATTTTGTAAAACATTTTAAGATGTATTTTGGCCTTTTCTTGGCTTCATCAGACAGAGAGAGTTGGCGAAAGACAGGAAATGTAGGAGAGAGAGTAAGGATGCAGAAATGGTCCTGAGCTAGCAGGGTGCCCATGTCTGACCGTGTTCTGTCCTTCCACAGGGGAAGGAGTGGCTGTGTCTGAACTGCCAGATGCAGCGCGCCATGGGGGGGATGGAGAACTCAGGCCCTCCCTCCACCATGAAACCACGACAAGGCTCCGCCCCTACCTCCCCACAGAGGAAGGACCCCAACGCCAAACCCGACGGCAGGAAGCCATCCCTCCTGATCAAGCAGCAGAGCGTCACAGACTCCTTCAAAGGCTTAACCCCTCCGACGACGCCCAAGCAGAAATCTCCGGGTCCCTCCTCCCCAGGGCCCATGTCCCCCGGAGGACAGAAGCCCCCAGATTCTCCCGGGTCCACAGGGAGCAGGTCCCAGCCTCCGTCCCCCAGCATCGCCCCGGCGGACCGCCACAAATCGACCCCAAAACGGGCCGCCCCATCCAGCCGGCCAGAAAGGAAGCCCCCAGCCCTCTCCAGCCAAGCCCAAGCAGGAGTCCAGCTTCTTCGGGGCCTGGGGGCCTGAGTCTGGGGGGGCTGACGGACGCAGCCAAGCCCCCCGCCGCTGCCTCCCAGGCGGCAGAGTCCGTCACAGGAAAACTGTTCAGTGGCTTCGGGGGGTTCACAGAATCGGCAAAGCCTCAAGCCCCGCCCTCCTCCGCCCCTAAACAGGAAGAGTCCGTGGCAGGGAAGCTGTTTGGAGGGTTCGGCTTCAGCGAAGCAGCCAAGCCTCCAGCCGCCGCCTCTCAGAAGCCTCCAGCCGCCGCCTCTCAGAAGCCTCCAGCCGCCGCCTCTCAGAAGCCTCCAGCCGCCGCCTCTCAGAAGGCCGAGGCCGTTTCGGGAAGATGTTTGGGTTCGGGTCTTCCATCTTAAGCTCGGCCACAAACCTCATCTCAAACGCTCCGGGGGGTGATGACGCAAACGAAGAGTCTCCACCTGGTTCCCCTCCCGACACCCCCGGAGCAGACTCCCCCCTCGGCTCCCCCCCGGACTCCCCCTTCTCCCCTCCCGGGTCCCCCCCGGACGACTCCGACTGCCCCCCTGACACCCCGGATGCCAAGTCCAAGATGCCCCTAAGCCCATCCCCCAGGAGGAGAACCTTGAAGTCCAGCCTGCACCAGAGCCTCCAAAGCGGATGAGCCTCCTACTCCAGCCCCAGGCTCTGGGGCCCTGGAAAACTGCCCTCTCTGTAAGGTGGAGCTGAATGTGGGATGTGACCCACCCAACTACAGCATCTGTACGGAGTGCAACAAGACTGTGTGCAACCTTTGTGGTTCAACCCCACGCCTCACCTGGGAGAGGTAAGGCCAACACCACCACTCTGGCAAAGCCCCTCTAAAATGGTCGTGTACATCTTCATGAGTTGTTTTAAACGTGGTCGCTATGTTCTACATGTCCCACAGCCCATTAGTCACGATACTGTGTGTCTTCTAAATAGATCACAGTATCTCCATTTTATGCTCTTGAATTGGGTCACACTGGATTGACGATAAGGTGTAAACAGGCCAGGAAACATCTTTGTTCATGTGCTGTCCAATCGCATTAGGATAAGGATCGAAAATGGCAATCAGTTCTGTGCTCATAATCACAGCAATCCCTCTTATAACCCTTGTGTGGTATTCGGATATATGGAACCCATTTCAATATTTCAGTACAGATTCTTTTAAACCTGAGAGACTTATTAGCCTTCGAGAGAGTGACACTTGACTGTAGTCTTATTCACACCATGTGTGTGTGTGTGTGTGTGTGTGTGTGTGTGTGTGTGAGAGAGAGAGAGAGAGAGAGAGACAGAAAGAGAGAGACACAGAGAGAGAGAGAGAGAGAGAGAGAGAGAGAGAGAGAGAGAGGAGAGAGAGAGAGAGAGAGAGAGAGAGAGAGAGAGAGAGAGAGAGAGAGAGAGAGAGAGAGAGAGAGAGAGAGAGAGAGAGAGAGAGAGAGAGAGAGAGAGAGAGAGAGAGAGAGAGAGAGAGAAGAGAGAGAGAGAGAGAGAGAGAGAGAGAATGCCTGTGTGTGTACGTATGAGCGTGCGTAAGAGAGAGAGATGTTCAAAGAGTATGTGGAAACTTGGTGTGCTTGTCTCCCGAGGGCCCGGGGGCTGCTTGGTTATAGCCGTCATTGTGTTGTGCTTCTCTCTGACGCTCAGTGAACATATATGGTTGTGCATTGAGCACCATAAACAGATGGTTAATGGGTTCATCAAAGTGTAGTGTAGAAAAGGCAATGTAACTCATGTGGTTCAGTAGATAAAACCATACTCGAGAAACGTTTTGTCCTTATGGCGTGTTGATGTGAGAAATGTAATTATAGGACTTGATGTCAGTACGTTTTATTTCTTTTAAGCCTTGACACAATTATGAAATATTTAGATTCTTAGTAATCTTTGATGACTATTTCATACTATTATTGTAAAAAGCAGCATTATTGGAAATAAGCGAAGCTAAACAAAAATACTGGACACCGCCAGGGAAACAGTAGATGTACTTTTGTAAAAGCAAGTTTGACTGTGCTGAAGTATTTTCCACCTAGCGTGTTAGCATAGCCAGGGCCATCTCACGCATTCGCCGTGAGACTCACGCACAGGACCCAAATGTTGACAGGTAGGCCTATGGTAATCTCACGACAAACTTTTGATAAACTTAAGAGCCCTGATAGCGTAGCATGTTCAGGAGAGCTTCTTTGCTTATTTTTCCACATAGCATACTAGCATAGCATGTTGGGAGAACTTCATTTATTTTCCACCTAGCATGCTAGCGTAGCGTAGCTTGGGAGAGCTTCTTCACGTGTTTCTTACTTTGTGTTTGTCGGGGGTTTAAGGTGGTGTGGTGGTGCGTGGGTAGGACTGTGGTAATCCCCGCTAGGTCTATATTAGGGGCACTGATGAGCTTAGGCAGAGAATGTCCGGTTCCACTTCCTCGTGAGAAACATCCGTCCTTTTCCTGCATCATGGTCTAACAGACCAGTATTGGTCCCGCATAGAGGAGAAGGGCTTTGATGAGTAAAACAATTAATAATAATATTCAAAACAACTCCCAGGAAAATGCAACTCGCTAATCATTTCAAGCAACGCTCTTAAAGCATCGCTCTCAACCAGCACTTCCCGTACATGGATTATCTACACCGTGTAACACACAAGTAACATTGACTGCCGTCCACGAGACAAGCAAACGAGGAAAAGACCTCACCCATCAGACGACGTCATGGTTTTGATGCTTTTTAGTGTTGTTGTAACGATACATCTTGTGAATAATGAGGGGCTGCTTACCTGGCTAATGAGGCCAGACATGGGCAGGTGTGTAATTACACTGGAGAGATCTGCATCCCAAGGTGCTTAAGCTGCTGTAATTGGACGATGATTTGCCACCGCTAGACCGGCCCGTCTTAACGTTGTTACGGATCGGCTTATTTTGCGAAGAATTATAGAGTAAAGGAACCAGAAGACTGCAGGAAGCACAATGCCTGAGCTCCACACCAGCTCTCCTCCACATGCCAGACACACTCAGTTAATTCCATATTCAACGGCTCCAGAAGGATGAACAAGACAACCCGATTATGCAAATAAAAAGACCCCCATTGAAGAGAAACAGAGACTTTACTACAGCCTGAAATAATTTCTGTATGTTTCCGAGAACGTGGGGTCTAGGGAAGGATCACGGGCCGACCCAGATCTCTCAAACCTCTCCATCCAGCTCTCTCCTCTAACCTTGAACTGATTGATGTCGTTCCCAGGTTTTTGTTTGCTGTAACGTGCAGAGAGTTCCTCTGTTTGTAATGAAATCGAGGGTGTGAGTCATTGATGTATGGCAGCATCGCTTGGTGAAAGGCAAGGCCTGGCCCAGCCTTCCTGGGTTGACTCATCTGTGCGTAGTGTGTGCGTGTGTGTGTGCATGTGTAGTGTGTGTGTGTGTGTGTGTGTGTGTGTGCGTAGTGTGTGTCGCTCTCAGAACACCAGCTGAAGAGTACAGATGTGTGTTTGTACAACGCTGTATCCCAGGGTGTCTGAAGAACTTAGGTTAGTCAGCAAAAATTGTGGAAGTGTGCAGTTTGGGGCGGTTGTGGGGGATGGTGGGGGGTGTACACAGTGTTATATCTTATGGAGCTTTAGGGCAAACTGCGTTGAGGGCTGGATGTGTGTGTGTGTGTGTGTGTACTGCAGTTTAAATGGAGTCTGCTTCCTAAAAGGATTTGAAGAGCAAGAGGGTGGCACTTCTCTCCACCCAAGGCTAGAGGTGTCCCTTAACTGCTGTCAGTATGGGTCGCCACCAGAGGAAACACTCCCCCTCCCTCCACACTCCCCTCCCTCCACACTCCCCTCCCTCCACACTCCCCTCCCTCCACACTCCCCTCCCTCCACACTCCCCTCCCTCCACACTCCCCTCCCTCCACACTCCCCTCCACACTCCCCTCCCTCCACACTACACTACACACACACACACACACATATACATAACATACACACACACACATCACACACACACATATACACTGGCTGTGTGCTGGCTGGTTGGGTACAGCCTGGCTGGGTGTTAACTGTAACCCTGGCTCTGCTGTTCTTGTGGGGAGACTGAGGAGTGCTAATGGCCTGAGCTGGGATTCTAATGACTTCCTCCTCTGTGTGTGTGTGTGTGTGTGTGTGTGTGTGTGTGTGTGTGCATGTGCTTCTCTGTGTGTGTGTGTGTGCTCCTCTGTGTGTGTGTGTGTGTGCTCCTCTGTGTGTGTGTGTGTGCTCTTCTGCATGTGTGTGTGTGTGTGCTCCTCTGTGTGTGTGTGTGTGTGTGTGCTCCTCTGTGTGTGTGTGTGTGTGCTCTTCTGCATGTGTGTGTGTGTGTGTGCTCCCCTGTGTGTGTGTGTGCTCCTCTGTGTGTGTGTGTGTGTGTGCTCTTATGCATGTGTGTGTGTGTGTTCAGGGGTGTGCGTGCTTGGTGGGGACAGTAGTGTGAAGCTGACAGGAAGGCACAAATAAAGTGTGTGAGAGACTGTCTCGCATCAGACAGTGTTTCTAGTGCTGACCTCTAACCCCAGGAGAGTTGACCCCTGACCCCAGGTTGTAGTGCTGTGTGTGCCACCTGATATTCCTCGAGCCTCGTTAGCTCCATGATCACCCAGCGAGCACCTGCGGACACGCCGAGACACAGGTGGTCTCTGACCCGTGTGTGTGTGTGTGAGTGCTGTGTCTGTGTGTTTGTGTGTACATATGTAGTGTGTGTGTGGACGTGTGTTTGTGTGTGCGTGTGTTTGCTTGTGTGAGAAGCGTGCGTGAGAACTGTGTTGGTCACAGTTATCCCTCATGCTGTCCCTCTCTGTTCTGTCCTGTCTACCCCCCCTACACACACTCGCACACACACACACACACACACATACACACACACAGTGTGCTGGGCTCTTGGCTCTGTATGGTTTGTCCTGGTCCCTGCTCATTGCTATTCAGGCTTCTGCCACGCTTCCACGCTTCCACCGCCGCTCGGAGCAGTACTCTGCCCCCACACCCAGCAGCCAGGCAGGAACACCTCCCTCCTGGGTCTCACGCACGCACGCACGCGCTCACACACACACACACAGAGACACACACACACACTGACACACACACGTTGCTCAGCCTGACGCAGTGTTCTGTATCCTCATTATGTAATCCACCTCCTCCTGAAACTCCTCCTATATCTCAAGTCTTGCGTTTGCAGTATACATAGTGTGGCGTGTTTGTGTGCGTGTGTCAGTGTGTGTGTGAACGTGTGTGTGCTCTGCTCCATAACACAGCACCATCTCATTCACTACCATCCCTGAGGACAGAGAGGGGCAGGAATAGCCAAGTGACAAAAGAGCCACAGACCCAGCCACACAAGTGACTGCAGGGCCTTTTGGGTGTCCTGTCTCCCCCACCCCTCTCTCTCCCTCACCCCTCTCTCTCCCTCCCCCCTCTCCCTCACCCCTCTCTCTCCCCCACCCACTCTCTCCCTCACCCCTCTCTCTCCCCCACCCCTCTCTCTCCTCCCCCTCTCCCTCACCCCTCTCTCTCTCCCCCACCCTCTCTCTCCCCACCCCTCTCTCTCCCCCACCCCTCTCTCTCCTCCCCCCTCTCCCCTCACCCCTCTCTCTCCCTCCCCCTCTCCCCCACCCCTCTCTCCCCCTCTCCCTCCCCACTCTCTCCCTCACCCCTCTCCCCCCCCCATCTCCCATCTCTCTTCCTCCCTCTCTCTCCCTCTTCCTCCCTCTCTCCTATCTCTCTGCACCCCTCCCTCTCCCCTTTCCTCTCTCTCTCCCTCTCACTTCTCTCCCTCTCCCCCTCTCTCTCTCCTTCCCTCCCCCTCTCTCTCTGTCTTCCTGCTCATTGTGCTTCCTGTCTTTGTGTTAGCCAGTCTCTTCAGAAGGCCGTTCTGAGGCTGGCTTCCTGTCTGCTCAGAGCTCCTACTGAGTCCTCTGCATGGCCACGCTCACAGCCTTGAAAGGAGCAGTATTTATAGACATGAAGGTGTGTGTGTGTGCGCCTGTTCGTGCGTCGATGTGTGTAGACCCAACATATGGTTGATTGTTCAACAAATACTCTAGCCAGTGTATCACCTATGTGTTGTCGCATTCCATCCACCTTTTTAGACGCAGAGCGGAAGACAGCTCTTAACTGCAGTGTTTAAAATGAAAAGCGTTTTTCGTACGCCATCATAATGGTGAAATGTGGGTCTAAACTGAGCCCCAAGGATCCAGACAGAACATACGTTACCAGGTCTCGAGTGTTTATCATATATATTATATCTCTTGTCTGATTTATGAGAGCACAGGGGTTAAAAATTAGGTTGTATTTTAGCCAAGCAGTGGCTTGAGACAAAAAAAAGGCTGGAAAAAAAGATGCAATTG
>NC_085034.1:1220407-1364614 GCF_963692335.1 Osmerus eperlanus | reverse complement strand
GTAGATAGTGAGCAGGACACAGTCCAGAAGGGTGACAAGCCATTTCCTGAACTTGAAGAGAAAATAGAACCTGAAGTTCAACGAGTATGCAGTGGAGTGGATGCAGATGGAGAGGTAACAGTAGAATGCAGAAACAGTAGCGGTTTAGTGTCTACAGTACATCAGAAACTATTCCCTAAGGTGTCTCTAGTCTCCATGACTGTTTAGATAATTTACAAACTTATTAGTTACACTGTTTCTATTAGTGGTACTCTACTGGATTTAGATACAGTGTGAAGTTGGATTCCCATCTACCCTCTGCACGTTCATCATCACATTTCATATTTACCTCTCACATACTGTACTTGTTATGTTGTATGTTTAAAAATACATTTCTAATTATCTCTCACGTCCCTTTTCCAAAGGCTAAGGCAATGGAGACACAGAAAGAGCCTGGAGACAAAGACCTCGCCACAAAGGAGAGCAGCCCCACAAGCCCATCAGATCTGGCTAAGCTGGAGAGCTCTGTCCTCCCCATACTGGAGGCCCAGACTAAAGAACTGACGCAACCAAAGGACGACTCAGAAAAACTCACCGATTCACTCAAGGGCAGACGCAAACTGGAAGTGCTGCCGATCTCGTCAGAGTCCCCCAGCTCCGAGGATGACAGGGAGCTCTCGGAGAAAAAAGAAGCAGACGCCCCTAAGAAAAGACTGCTTGTGCCGATGGACCTCAGAGGCGACTCACTGGAGGACAGCAGTGAGAGTGTGGGTAAAGACAGCCCCATGTCCGGGGACGAGGAAGACTTCATTCGAAAACAGATCATGGACATGAGCGAGAACGAAGACGCCTCTCCGTCGGACGAAGAAAACCTGATCCGGCGAAAGGTCCGAGATCAGGAAAGGAAACGTAACGAAGACCAGAGAGGAGATGTGAAGGAGAGGAGCGCGTCAGGAAAAGCCCGGCGCCTCCTTAAAAACAGTACCATCAGCCCTGACGACGACGAGATTAAGAAAATCAGCACCTCGTTAGACGCCCCTGAGGACACTGGGAAAGAGGAGGGAACTGAATCCAAAGTCGACCAACCTCAGACAGAGGAGCAGGAAGGTGGCATGGGCGTACGTAAATTCAGAACCATCGAGCTCAACACAACCAGTTACCCGGTAAGTGTGCCCGGAATACCAAGAGATGACGGCGAACTGGAAATGGAGAACTTGACGGATTCGCCAGATGACCGATCCAGAGGTGAAGGTTCCTCCAGCCTCCATGCCTCCAGCTTCACTCCGGGGACGTCCCCAACATCGCTATCCTCTCTGGATGAGGACAGCGACAGCAGCCCCAGCAACATACGCTCCGGCGAGGGCAAACAGCACAGGAAAGCCAAACACAGACAACCTGGCCAGGTCCTGCCCACCATCGAGGATTCTTCAGAGGAAGAAGAACTTCGCGAGGAGGAGGAGCTACTCAGGGAGCAGGAGAAGCAGAAAGGCTCGGGCAAGAAATCCAAGAAGGACAAAGAAGAAATACGAGCGCAGAGGAGACGAGAGCGTCCTAAAACGCCTCCGAGCAACCTCTCCCCCATCGAGGATGCGTCTCCGACGGAGGAGTTGAGACAAGAGGCTGAAATGGAGGAGATCAGACGTTCCTCCTGCTCGGATTTCTCCCCCAGCATTGAGTCAGAGCCGGAAGGATTTGAAATAAAGGCGGAGAAGATTGCAGCTGTCCAGAAAGTGTACACGCTTCCCACATCGATGTCCCTGTACTCACCAACGGACGACAAAGACAGACAGGACGCCACTCAGAAAAAACAACTGAAAACTGCCGACGAGACGTATGAAGAGATCATGCTAAAGGCTAAGTCCCCTACAGCTGAAAAAGTTGAGATCCCTCCAGGAAAAGAGTCCCTTTATGGAGGTATGCTCATTGAAGACTATGCCTACGAGTCCCTTGTTGATGGATCAAAAACTCAGCAGCAGGATCTTGAGAAGATCTCAGTTCCAGCTTCGCCCAAAAAACTCAGATCACCAGATGAGGTTTACGAAGACATGATGCAGAAGAGGAAAGAGTTCATGCAGTTGGAACAAGAATTCCAACAAACACAGCCTGTGTCAGAGAGACCAAAACCTACGATCATATTGCAACCGGCCAACAGTAGCACCTCTGCCAGCCCTACAGTTTCCATAGGCAAGGACGGGAAACCCTTGTTAGATGCAGAAGCTGCTTATGAAGAGCTCATGAAGAAAGTGCTGACTCCTGGAACCAGCCCAACCCAGCAGACTGACGTTCCCCCAGCAGAGGGGGCACTTCCTAGTCTTGAGGCTGACAAAGCTCTACCTAGAAGGGCTCTCCAGCCCATTCCAGACCTCAGGGTGACGCAGTGTTCGTCGGGAGAGGAAGGATCCGATGAAGAATGCAGTGCAGCCAAGATGCAGGACGAGCCGAAAGCTGATGTTCCTGAAGCGGATCAGACACCTTCAGTGACAGAAGATCCCACAGCGGTTGTTTGCGAGGTTCCTCCAGCAACTACGTCCAACCAACCACATACCATAGTGGCGGCATCAGAGGTGGAGCAGCGAGTGGAGATTAACCAACCCGAAGCCATAGACCTCTCCGGTGTCAAATCTGTGACTCCAAACATGGTCCCAAAACCACCTGCCCCGGTAGATTCCAGTGTATCACCTTTACCCACCGTACCACAGTACACCCCCACTGTGCCCAGCATCGTGTCCACTGCCCCTCCTGTCCCCCCAAAACCAGCCGTCCTCCGCAGGTGTCTGTCTCAGGAAAAAGCAGACGTCCCTATCCCTCCACCACTGCCACCTCCCACCCTACCCAAACCAACCGTTTACCCAAGGAAACCTCCGGTTCCCCTTCCACCTCAAGCTTCATCGACCCCAGTCAGGTGTGACCCTGTGGCCATGACAACAGGACAAGCAGGGTTAGCAAGTCAGCCTGTGGCAGCAGCTACATACAAGCCCCACGTTCCTCCTCCAGTTCCTCCAAAGCCTTCCTCCATCCCTGCTAGTATGGGGTATAGCCACAGGCCAGGCGATGGTGTCAAACCACCTGTTGCACCAAAACCAACAGGTTCTCAGCCAACCTCCCCGGCCCATGTCACATATCCACCAAGACCTACTGTGCTCCCCACAGGCACTTCTGACATGGCCTTGAATCTGAGCCCCTTTGCTGAAAGGCCAGGTTACGCCTCACCAAAGTCCCCCTCCTCCCCAAGATACGCCAGCAACCTCCATGACACGTATGTGGTCATCACTCTGCCCTCCCAGCCCAGCTCTCCAGTTGAGGGCTTCACAACCCAGGCCCCATCAAGTCCAGGCCCAGTATCTCCTTTAAGACAAGCCCAACCTCAATCACAGCAATATCCACAGCCACCTCCCCCTCAAACAACCAGGGTGCCCTTGGCATACACTCGAATCACTGAGTCCATAGAAAGCCAAGAGATATGTGGACCAGAGAAGGTTGTGTCGAGCTCCTGTCATGTGATTGAGGCCATATCGGCTTCAGCACAGCCCCCTCTGGTCATGCCGAACCTCCTTTCTCAAGTAGTAACGACCGAAGTCCAAAGAACAACTGTGTCTGTGGTGCATGAAAGAGCCACACCCCCCACGCCCGCCCCCAGAGCAACCGGCGTTCCCATTTCGTTGGAGAAACCCAAACCGCAACAGACCCACACTACACACAGCTACCAGCCAGGAGAGGTAGTCGACCTTCGCACGATGAAGGAGGATCCTGAATCATCCATGAATGGTGTAGATCTGTCCGCCGGCCCTGAGATAAGACGTCAGTCCTTGGTGCCAGACATTGGTGTTCGTCCTACAAGTGCAGTGCAGTCATCGGTTGTCAACCTCAGTGCTGAGTCCTCCACTGTTTCCATAGTGACAGACAGCATCACCATAGTAACGTGCGCGGCAACCATACAACGGTACGAGAAAGTAGACACCCCCGAAGCATCCTCCTGCATGCCCCTTCAGCTCACAAAAAACAAAGCGTTCGAGCCGGTTTCTCAAATAGTTTACCGGCCCATAGATTCTCAACCCTCCACCAGTGACAACGCAGAAATCCCCATAAACCTCTCCGTTGGATCCAGCACAGGAGGTGGAACCTTCCAGCCTCCGCCCATCACCATCGCCCCAACTCCCACTCCCGCATGTGTTGCCAATGGCCTAACCAGTGGCACGGCCACAGTAGCAGGGGCAGTTGACCTCAGCACGGTAAAACCTTTCAACACAGTGGTGTCAATCGATCCTTCCTCTGTGGATGTCGTTACGGCTGTGATCACGGAGGATGATGGGACACCGGTGGACCTGACAGCTGGAAGGAGAGCCGTTTGCTGTAATGTCGTCTACACGCTCCCTTTTACAGGGAGCTGCACCACGCAGCAGGCAACCACACCTTTACCCGAGGATCGCTTTGGATACCGGGATGATCATTATCAGTATGATCGTACGCCATATGGAATGAGAGGGTTTGGGGGGATCAAACCGTCGATGTCAGACACTAACCTGGCTGAGGCTGGCCTTTTTGTCTACAAAAGCAAGAACAGTTATAATTTCAATGGCACCACTGAAGGTGCAGTTGACCTGACATCAGCAAAGATATCCGATGCAGGTCAGTGCAGTGATATCGCAGACCTTTCCCTAAAATATCACTTTGAATTTCTTCCACTTATTCACGGCCAATAAGTGTGTCCGTTTTGTCATTCTCTTTTTTCGTCATTTTTTTGTTTGTTTTTTCTTTCATATAAGTTGTTTGCATGGACATTTCATTTTCATAATTTTTTTCATGCTCTTCCATCACATTTCCATAAACAGATGTACGTGCTTGCATGCTTCCATGTGGAACTGGCTTGGCATCACTTTTCATCTGGCAAGGCTGGACTTTCATCCATTCTTTTTTTGTTGTTGCTTTCCTCATTTGGATGGGGCATGGCTTTTTGTGAGCTATTTTACCATTTACGTAATGAGGTCTATGGATTCAATTGTATTTTTTTGCCTTCGACAGGAGAAGCTGTTGACTACTCCAAGAAAGGAGCATACTCTGGGATGACAATTCCTCCTTACTCCCAAGCCAGAGTAACAGGATCTACAGGGACTCTCTTTGGAACAAGCAGTGTCTTGAGGTCGTCTAATGGCGTGGTTTACTCTTCAGTGGCCGCACCAATTCCCTCCACCTATGCCATCACCACCCAGCCTGGTTCCATCTTCAGCACCACCTACAACACCCTGTCAGGGATGCACACCAGCGACACCATGCCGTCCCTCTCAGACCTCCAGAACCAGCCCCTCACCAGATCCCACAGCTTCCTGTCCTCCCTCTCCATCACGACGGCAGACGAGCAGAGCAACGCTCCCCTCAACCTGGAGATTTCCAAACACGGCGTCTCCGCCGCTGGTTTCGGCATCGCGACCGCTGCAACCTCTCTGGCTCTGGACTCTTACACTGAGGCGTCCCTGGAGGCCATCGCGGCCTCCCTAGAGGCACTCTCCTCCCCCATGGTTCCCGGGGACGGCCAGTATCAGATGGAGCGGGAGATGCTGGAGGTGGAGAAGATGAAGCAACAGCGGCTGGCGGAGGAGCTGGAGTGGGAGCGGCAGGAGATCCAGCGCTTCCGCGAGCAGGAGCAGATTCTGGTGCAGAAGGAGCTTGAGGAGCTGCAGTCGATGAAGCAGCAGATCCTCTGCCAACAGGAGGAGGAGCGCCAGGCCCATCTGATGATGCAGAAGGAGACCTACGCCCAGCAGCAGCAGCAGCTGGAGCAGATCCAGAGGCTGCAGGAGCAACTTCGACAGCAGCTGGAGGAACAGAGGTTCATTAAGATGTACCCAGGGGCCGATGCCCTGGGTCACGGCCAGCAAGAGGCCATCATCCTGGGGCCGGACGGCACGGAGCTGTCCCGCAAGATTATGGACAGCGGGGTTCAGACCGACGAGGAGGACGGGGCGGTCGAGAAGGCCTACACGGCGGGGAGGAAGAAGAGGACGGTGAAGAAGAGCGTGGACAGCTGCGTGCAGACGGACGATGAGGATCAGGAGGAGTGGGAGGTGCCGGCGAGAGGGAGACGGAGCAGGCCTCGCACGGCCCGGGGAGAGAGAGGGGGACAGACCGACATGTCCATCCAGGCCCATGCTGAGATCTCCATACAGACTGACACAGAGGGCAACGTCAGAATGGACACGAGAATGGAGCTGTCAGACTCGGAGAGAACTTCCCCCAAGAGAAGACCCACCCCCTTAGAGATAGGCACATCCCCACACCTCAAAACGGACTCGTTCACCCTTCAAGCCCCTCCCAAATCTCCCAAAGTCCTCTACTCCCCCATATCTCCTTGCATATCCCCCAGCAAATCTCTGGAGTTTGTGTCCTATGAGAAATCACTAGGTGACACCAGCCCTCAGAGGATAAGAGGGAGCACTGAACCGACCAAAGTGTCTCCTGCGAGCCCGAGGTCGTCGAAGGTCATGCAACGATCCCTTTCTATGAGTCCCACCGGAGAGGAGAGAGCATCATCTAACCAGTTTGGGGAAGGTTACTCTGTAAGTCAAAAATGTTTTCCGATAATAGTGGGAATATGTATTGGAATGGGAACACCATTGTTTGGGGTAGTATCTCTATCAATTAAAAGAAAACCTTTTTTTTCATCATGACACTGTAGTATTAGCTTAATTGAATTAATGAACTACTATTCTCGTTATACTACGTAGCACGTTAGTTTTCCCTCTACCCCTCTCAGGATGTAAGAACACTTATCTGTCTGAGCAGTTAGTTGAGAAGCACCTCATATATGCATGAAAATTGGAGGGCAAAAAGCTTAGCTTGCAAGAAAATATTGAGCCACCACACATCCATAGAGGTTTATCTGAATAAATTACATATTTTGTGGCTTCCCCTGAGAAGGCACATTTTTGTTGAGAAGTTTAGTGCATCACATAGGAATGTACACTTTATCTTAAGGTACACATATTCACCCTTTACTAGTTTCTTATTAACATGCATATTAGTAGCAACTTGACTCTTTATTAGTCATTAGTTAGCACTTATTAAGGACTTATCATGCATGACCATATTCTACAACTACTAGGCCATGAACTACAGGGTTTTCCTCACTAACCTCATAATTACTCATAATCTTATTCTATCTATAATTCCAGAAATATGTGTGTCACCGACATCTTACTCACCAACTGCATCACGGGCACTGTGCTCTAATTCCAGGAAGCTGTGTGTGTGTGTGTCACCTACTTCATCATGGGCACTGTGCATCTGTCTATAGTTCCAGGAATCTGTGTTTGTGTGTTTCACCAACATCTTAATCACCTGCATCATGGGCCAGCTGAGGTTATTCGCAGAGTACTTTTTAAAATGAAAAGTACCACGTTATACAACTGTCTCATTTGTCTAACTTGTATAATTTGTTATTTTCCACAGGGAAAAGGTTCATCAGGCAGTACGCCAACAGGAACTCAGAAGAAGGTGAAGAGAACCCTCCCAAACCCACCTTCCGAAGACGAGTCGACGTCTGCCAGTCAGACCGGCTACAGCACCGGCTCGGCACGCCGGCGCATGTGCCGCAACTCCAACATGGCACGAGCCAAGATCCTCCAGGACATCGATCGAGAGCTCAACCTGGTGGAGCGTGAGTCTTCCAAGCTTCGCCACAAGCAGGCGGAGCTGGACGAGGAAGAGAAGGAGATCGACGCCAAGCTGAGGTACCTGGAGATGGGAATCAACCGGAGGAAGGACGTCCTGCTGAAGGAAAGGGAGAAGAGGGAGAGGGCTTATCTACAGAGCGTGGCTGAAGACCGCGACTACATGTCGGACAGCGAGGTTAGCAACATCCGGGAGACGCGGGGGAGCCGAGGGGTCAGCGGGGTCGAGGAGGTTGGAAGTCACGGGCTGGAGCGTCCCAGGACGGCACCACAGTCTGAATTGGAGGAATTCGTCCCACCGCAGACGACACACGACTACAGCAAGTACTCTCAGTACCAGTACTCCCAGAGCCAGACGATGTACCAGCAGCAGTCCCTCTACCAGGCCCCTCAGTCCTACCAATCCCAGTCCCTCTACTCGTCCGTTCCCTCCCTCTCCAGCTCCCAGCAGCAGAGCTACCACCAGATGCTCCTGCTCCAGCAGAAGGCCGCACGACAGGCTGCCCTTCTCTCCGAGCTCGACGCTACCAAGATGGCCTCCGCGTACGACGTCATCAGCCGTCAGCCCGACCCCACGTCCTCCTCCTACCTGGGGGTGAGGTACGACAAGTATGGCAACCACTTGGACCTGCGGGCCCTGGAAGGGGGCAGCATGGCGGGCAGCCCAATGTCCAACGTCTCTGATTCCTTTTATACCGACATGGACCATCACACACCCAGGAGCTACGTCCTCCTGGAGGATGCAGCCGAGCTGGCCAAGAGCTCCAACAGCCTGGCTTCCTCGTCGTACAGCCTGGCCGAGAAGGAGCTAGCCAAGGCAGAGAGGCTTCTGCGGAGAAGCGCGGCCGATCTGGGCTCGACGGACTACCTGGGCTCCACCTCCAGGCTGCACACGTACGGGAAGACGCCCGACGAAGAGGATGCCATGGAGGAGCCGTACGAGCTGAAGCTGCTGAAGCAGCAGCTGAAGCAGGAGTTCAGGAGGAGCGGGGGTGGGACGGAGAGCCTGGAACAGCTTACCGGGCTCCCTCAACACTACTACACCCCCAGTTCTGGAGTGTCCAGCTACTCCCAAAGACACTACCCAAAGACGGAAAAGTACAGCATCAGCCGGCTGACCCTGGAGAAGCAGGCTGCCAAGCAGCTGCCCGCTTCGATGCTCTACCAGAAACACAAAACCCCACAGATGGAGCCCAAGATATCCACCAAGTACTCCTCCGTTCAGGACAGCCGAGGCCTGGAGACGGACTACAGCAGCTACCTGGGTTCCAGCGGCAGTTCCCCCAGGTCCAGTCGCCTGATGCAGGACGAGATCACATTCGGCCTGCGCAAGAACATCGCCGAACAGCAGAAGTATCTCGGGTCCACCTTGGGAACCAACCTGGCCGGTTCTCTCAACCTGGGCCAGAGCATGAACCTGGACTCTGCCTATCCTAGCGGCAGCCGCTCCCGACCGTCCTCCCGTCCGACCTCCGTGTACGGCCTGGACCTGTCAATCAAGAGAGACCCTTCCAGCTCTTCTCTAAGGCTTAAGGGGGATGGGGAGGTGTCGCTGGAGGGTTCCAGCTACCAAGCCCCCACCGGTCGCACCAAGCCGACCAGTCTGCCCATAGTGCAAGGAGGTCGGGGACGCATCCCCATCGTGGCACAGAACTCAGAGGAGGAGAGCCCGTTGAGTCCTGTGGGGCAACCCATGGGCATGGCCCGGGCATCAGCAGGACCTCTGCCACCCATATCAGCTGACTCGAGGGATCAGTTTGGCTCCTGCCTCTCCCTGCAGGAGACCCAGCTACAGCAGCACCTGAGAGAGGAGCCGACCAGAGGGAGGGGCTACGTGATGATGGACGACCTTCAGGGCACCATGTCGGACAGCGAAGGTAAAAAACTTCCTTGTCACGCTGTTGGGTTCTTCCTGTGGGAGTGGGACTGCTTCCTGTTTCCTGCTTCCTGTTTCCTGTGTGGGAGTGGGACTGCTTGCATGCGACAGACTCTGGCTTTCTTCACTTTAGACTTTGTGTTTTCGTTTGTTGTCTTTTATCTCAGTTTTGGTTGTTTATTCTTTACTCTCAATGCATGTCGTCTTTCTTTTTGTCATTTACTTTTTGTGTTTGTTATTTAGGGCTTAATTTAATTTAAAATATTGTTGCCCTGCATGCATGTCTGTGTATTGCTGTCCTTGCATGACATTCAGATAGTTTCAGTATTTTGTTATCTGGTATATGAATGCCAATATTAGTGTTGTTACTGTGTATAGCATCTAGTAGTGTATGTTCACAATCTGAATTTCTGCATTTCTGACATACTGTCATCTCAAATGAACAGTATTTCATAACTGGCATACTTGAAATGAAGGTTTTATTCTTCACGTCTTAAAGGATTTCCATATTTTTTTTAAATCCTGCTTATTAAGCGCACAAGCTCCTTTGTGTGTTGAGACAGAATAAGTGTGTAATCCCTCCTGAAAGCTCAGGTCAAAACCATGCAAGGAAAATGCTTCTTGCTTTATCATTACATTTACATTTAGTCATTTAGCAGACGCTCTTATCCAGAGCGACTTACAGTAAGTACAGGGACATTCCCCCCCAAGGCAAGTAGGGTGAAGTGCCTTGCCCAAGGACACAACGTTATTTTGCACGGCCAGGTATCGAACCGGCAACCTTCTGATTACTAGCCCAATTCCCTAACCACTCAGCCTCCTGACTCCCTTTCATGAATGATATATTTGCCTCCCTGACTAGCTAAATTTTATGAAAATTATACTGTATCATCGTCTATGTAATACTTACTCAGCAATATTTTACCTGGACAAAGACAAATCTATATATTTATATATCATATAATGTTTATCTCAGTCGACAATTCACCTACAAAGAAATTATTAACTTGAACTACTGTCATGTTGATTACGGCAGATCTAGTTCTGAAACTGTACTTGTTAGTCTTGCAGATAACAGTGGAAAGATCTTTCTAGCATTAACATTGTTAAATGTTTGACAGTGCATGTTATGTAAATGCATGTTGTGCTGTGTAATAAATACAAAACAATAATTTGCATGCCCGTCTTTGAATATGCATGGTTGTCTTTGAAATTATGAGGTTTCGTTTTTTTGTTGGTTATAGTACAAGTAAACAAATGAAAAATTATTACAAGTTGACTTAGTGTGTTTACAGTCTGTTTTTAGCATTATTCTCTACCAACTAACCAGTCGAATGATTTTCAATGCCTCTACATTTTAAAAACAGCAAAACCATCAGCTTATATGTAACCTCGTTGCCCACATTTCCAACTGTCATTCAACTGTACTAAAATCAAACTCATGCAATGTCCTGCTTGGCAGCATGATGCAGTGTAAATCAGGTTTCCTTGGTTACAGCCCTCAGTGACTCCATGATGGCTTTGAACAGAGAAGATCCAAGAGACTCACATGAGAATATAGCTAACGGTAGAGTATTAGTTCAATTCTCCACCCCTGCCACTTGCCCATCAACAGATATTTAAAAACAAAATGCTATTTGCATAATGACACATTGGGGTGACTAAATGCTGAGAGCGTGAGACATGCAATGGCTGCTTCCAAACTAGTATGAGTAGTTAAAAAAAAATGTTTACTAACAAAAACTACAGATTGAACAATTTCATAAATATGCATTAATCTAGTTCTCCTTTCATGTACAATAGTCAATCCATTAACCTCAATTGCCCATTTGAAATGATAGTTGACCTTGTCCCTGAAGCTTAAAAATGAGTTTATTTAGCATTTAGCAGCTTGTCATTCATATTCTCTGTGGGTTGAGAAAAATTAAATGTTAGCAGTGTCCAAACATATCTACTCTTTTACCTTGGGGGCCCTTTCAGTTTTTGTATTATTCATTCTGCATTCCAGACTTTGTCCTATATGAGTCAACAGGTTGCAAGTTGTTAAATACTAAACAAAATGGAAGTCAGCCTCATGCTCATGTATCCACCAATCAGAGTGTCTCCTCGTGGACAGGTCAGATGTGGTGAAATGACTTGATTTATTCGTTCCCTCCTCTCCTGTGTGTTTGTGAAGCCTACCACCTGCGCCAGGAGGAGACTGACTGGTTTGATCAGCCGAGAGACGGCCGACCTGAGAATGGCCACGAGAGGAGACAGGTACCCTTCATACACGTGCAAAAGGAAAACACTTGATCCACAAATCGTATATACATCACTGTGGTTACCAGAGGTCCAGGGGTGTAGGTTTGTTTTCAAATGGGGGTGGGAAATGTTAAAATTTTTTAACTGATGATGAGGCTGTTAAAACTAATTTTCTTTATGAAAAGTGGGATGGGACAGATTTGGCTTTTTTTTTGGGGGGGGGGGGACATGAAACTTCCACACCTGTTCAGGTGTTTAGCCATGCTAATACCCTGTCCTTTCTGTCTCTCAGGGAAAAGATCTGTACTACCCCTTTCCTCACACCAGGGTTAAACTGCAGAGGAATCCCAAGGATCGCAGTGTATCAGGTAATTTAAACAGGATTGTACTTTCCCAGGTAATAATTTAATGTCTAACTTGTTTCCAGAGTCAAAACAAGAGAATCTTACCTAAAGAAAAACAGACTCTTTACAGTCATGTATTTAAATAATTCTGTTCACTAGATGAACCAGTTCCTAGTTTCTTGTCTTGCATACGCCCACTTCAATTCACCATTGTGCACGCATCACTTCCGCATATTGCATAAGTCAGGTCAACGGTTTCCGCTAGCTGGCAGTTACTTTTGTTCTCGCACACAGTTCGGGTCATCTTGACAATGAACCAAAATGACAATGAACATGTACATAGGATTCTATGTAACTTATTTTTATGTTGGTATATACTGTTAAGTATAGGTCATCATATAAAGTGCCCATTGACAGTGAGGCTAAAAATACAATAAGCTGGACATCTTATCAGATAAATCTACAGTTACTGCATTTCGATGCACAACGTTAACACTAACAATAAACACATCGTATTTAGACGATCCTAAACAGGGCAGATAATCCTGGTCTGGCTTATAAAACCTTAATCATCACGTTGAGTCAGATCGCCCACTGCTCCCTCACATCTCACCACCTCTATCGTTTTGGCGCCTTTCCACTCTCATCAGTCATCCACGCTCAAAATGGCGTAACCTTCACAGGGAAAATTACTTGATGCAATTAACGAGCGTCCCACAAAGGAGGAGCCAGATTATGAGTCTCTTTGAGAATGAATCGTTTGTCGTTGTGATTTGTCACATTCCTGATCGCGTCAACGCGTCTGACAGGGAAGCGCTGCTTTGGCCCCTTCCATTGAAGAATAGTAAACATCGCTCCGTCAGAGAACAGACTGTTTGACGATGTGTGTTTTGGTCATGTAAACAACAGTCGTGAGTGTGTGTGTGTGAGCGTGTGTGTGTATGGACGTGTGTATGAATGTGTGTTTGTGTCAGTATGTTTCAACATTTTCTGTGTTTCCCTCATTTATCTCACTCGTGTGTGAACTGGATTCTCTTCTCATTCAGGAAACGGTCTAGGCATCCGTGTGGTGGGAGGGAAAGAGGTTGCCGGCAGCAACGGAGACATCGGAGCCTACGTTGCCAAGGTCCTTCCTGGCGGAGCAGCGGAACAATCTGGGAAGATTCTAGAAGGTATGTTTGTTCCATCACAGAGAGACACAGTCTACATAGTATGTCCTATGAAATGTTGCATAGACTGAATGTAATTATAAGTGAAAGAAATTCTGGTATAATTGATGTGAAAACATCAAATAAAAAATGATATAACATATGATACACACAATATAAGATAATGTCCCCTAATTCAAGACATATCACACCCTCAGAACACAATCTACCGTACCAGTGAAGCATATCATTCTTCGCCCCAGCCTAGCATATATATCAGTTGTCTGTAAGCACTGTGTATCAGTCTACAGATTTACTGGCAGTGATCTCACCCTAGGCCAGCTTTTCCTGACACTCTCCCAGAGATGGATGGCTATGTCGCGTATTAAATTAAAGGTATTTCATGAGCCGTATTGATTCAAGCAGAGGGAGGCTTGGGACAGCGATACACTCTCTCTGTCTGTGTCAGGTGACCAAGGGCCATTCAGGGCCACGGTGAATTAAGGTTGATGAGGGTCCCCGGGTGCTTTGTAAGGCTGTCAGGGCGTGATGTAGAGGTGGGCAGCACGGACGGGGTGGTGTACACAGGGCAAGGAGAGAGAGTCAGTCTACACGGGGCACGGAGAGAGAGTCAGTCTACACGGGGCAAGGAGAGAGAGTCAGTCTACACGGGGCAAGGAGAGAGAGTCAGTCTACACGGGGCAAGGAGAGAGAGTCAGTCTACACGGGGCAAGGAGAGAGAGTCAGTCTACACGGGGCAAGGAGAGAGAGTCAGTCTACACGGGGCAAGGAGAGAGAGTCAGTCTACACGGGGCAAGGAGAGAGAGTCAGTCTACACGGGGCAAGGAGAGAGAGTCAGTCTACACGGGGCAAGGAGAGAGAGTCAGTCTACATGGGGCAAGGAGAGAGAGTCAGTCTCTACTGTGGGGGGGGGGGGGGCGGTGTCCGTGTGCAGGACTGCAATCCGTCCATCAGTGGTGTGTATGTGTGTGTATGTGAGTGTCTTTGTGTATATGCGTGCGTGTGTGTGTTTGTATGAGTGTGTGTGACTGTGTGTATGTGAGTGTCTTTGTGTATATGCGTGTGTGTGCGTGTGTGTGTTTGTATGAGTGTGTGTGACTGTGTGTATGTCAGTGTCTTTGTGTGTGTGTGTGTGTGCGTGTGTTTGTCTCGTCTCTTTATCCTCTCTGTCCTTCCTGTCCCTTCATCCTTCCTCTCCTCCATCTCTGTCTCCTTGATCCCGTCACTTTCAATAATCACTTGTCTACGTTCCTCCACCCCCCTCCCTCCCTCCACCCACCCCCCTCCCTTCCTCCACCCCCTCCCTCCACCTCCCTCCCTCCCCCTTTTTCTGACTGACTGCTTATAAAACCGCTACATTATCTTCCTGCACACAGACTCAAAGTGAGCTTTCACCAGGTGCAGTCTAACCCGTGTGTATTTCCTAAACTCTATGTCAAGCTCTTCATCGTCCAACCTAGTTGTGTAGTTCTGTAGTTCTGTAGGTCTATAGTTTTGTAGTTCTGTAGACAACTGCCTAAGCCTCAGGACCTCAGCTACAACATGAGACGCAATCCTCTGATTCAAACATCTCAACTGATGTCCCGAATCCTCTCTTTACACTTCTAGTCACACAGACACAAGAATAGAGAGGCTTGTCGAGGCTGGCCGTGTCACCAGAGGGTTGCTGTCGAGACAAACCTGTGGTTCCGTCTAATGAATCGCTCAATGTTACAACACTTATTACCGTGTCAGAACAGACTGCGTGAGTCGATGGCTCTCTGGAGCGTCGTGTCTCGCTGAGCGAGAGAGAGAGGATTGTCAGATAGAGACGGTTTTAAGGGATAATGTTCTTCCAGCCATATTATTTGTCTGTACTTTGTCCATGAGTTTGTGTGCGTATATGTAAATAGTATTTGTTTGCTTGCATATGTGTATGTGTGTGTGAACGAGAGAAAGGATATCTGAATCATACTGCCGATGAATCCCAGTGTGAAACTTGCCTGCGTGTCACACACACACACACACACAGCTCAAGATCTCCGGCGCAGGAAGAAGAGCGTCCAGAAGAGACGAGTTCACCTCTGTAAGTTTTGAAGAGAGGGTTTGTGGAGAGCGAGAGGGGGGGAGGGAGAGAGAGAGGGGGAGAGAGAGCGAGAGGGGGGGAGGGAGAGAGAGAGAGGGGGAGAGAGAGGGGGAGTGCGGGAGAGGGGGAGGGAGAGAGAGAGGGGGGGGGAGAGAGGGGGTGCTGTGGTGCTTTGCTGTGCTGTGCCCTGTGTTATTTCACCTGTTATTTCTAACCAGTGGGGTCACATTCATCTCCCTTCTTGGCTTCCTTCTTGACTTTCCCTACTTGACTTCCTGTTACGAGAATTTGACCTCCGCCTGTACTGCTTTGACATCAGCACATCTGTCCACCAAAAAAGGACACAGTGTAAAATAAAATCTCTCTTCTTCTGTGCATGGGTTTTCCCTAACATGAACATCCAGTTCAACTTGATTTCAGACACACCGATCCACATCCTATCAGAGTGTCTCAAAGCCTAAATGTTGCTTCAAAACATTTACTTGTCACCCCTCTCGTGTGTGGGTCAGCTGGTGTGGTAGTAAACAATGTGTTTATCCTGAGCGTGTGACTGTGTGCTGTCCAGGAATGCAGGTGCTGGAGTGGAACGGACTTCCCCTCACAGGGAAGACCTACGAGGAGGTGCAGGGGCTTGTGGGACAGCTCTGTGGGGAGGCGGAGCTCTGTGTCAGACTGTGAGTATCTCTCCTCCTTCCGTCTCTTTTATTTTCTTCCATCCCGTCATCCTTCCACACTTCTATCGCTGTTTTATTATCTTCTCTATTCCTCCTTCCACTCTTCTATCTCTCTCTCTATCGCTCTCTCTCCCTCTCTCTATCTCTAAATCTCTACATCTCTCTCAGGGATCTGAACATGCTGGCTGACTCAGATGCCTCCCAGCATCTGGATTTCCAGGACCAGACTAAGGGTACCTAGCTCTCTAGAACTCATTTTTTAAATTCTTATTTCTATCTATTTCTATATCTTTGCAGGTATGCACAGTATGTTTGTGTGGACTGTTGCTTGTGAACAAAACAAAAACAAATGTTTTTTTCTCTCGTGTGTGTGGCGTGTGTGTGTGGTGCTTGTGTGTGTGTGCGTGGTGCTTGTGCGCCCTCTGCAGGCGACAGGCCCCCCAGGTCTCCGGGGGTGGACCCCAAGCAGCTGGCCGCTGAGCTGCAGAAGGTGTCCCAGCAGCAGGCTCCGCCCCCGACCACCACCTCCTCCTCGCTCTCAGCGGGGGGCGACAGGGGATCCTACGGCATTTCAGGAACTACCTCCACCACCTCCAGCGCCGTCGCCAGCCCCGGACAGCCTGGCTCACCCTCCGTCAGCAAGAAACGTCACAGCAGCAAGGTGAGGAGAGGAGAGGTGAGGTGAGGTGAGGTGAGGTGAGGAGAGGAGAGGAGAGGTGAGGAGAGGAGAGGAGAGGAGAGGTGAGGAGAGGTGAGGAGAGGAGAGGTGAGGAGAGGTGAGGAGAGGAGAGGAGAGGAGAGGAGAGGTGAGGAGAGGAGAGGAGAGGTGAGGAGAGGTGAGGTGAGGAGAGGAGAGGAGAGGTGAGGTGAGGAGAGGAGAGGAGAGGAGAGGTGAGGAGAGGAGAGGTGAGGTGAGGAGAGGTGAGGTGAGGAGAGGTGAGGTGAGGAGAGGAGAGGTGAGGAGAGGTGAGGTGAGGTGAGGAGAGGTGAGGTGAGGAGAGGAGAGGAGAGGTGAGGTGAGGTGAGGTGAGGAGAGGAGAGGTGAGGTGAGGAGGAGAGGTGAGGTGAGGAGAGGTGAGGTGAGGTGAGGAGAGGAGAGGAGAGGAGAGGTGAGGTGAGGAGAGGTGAGGAGAGGAGAGGTGAGGAGAGGAGAGGTGAGGTGAGGAGAGGAGAGGTGAGGTGAGGAGAGGAGAGGTGAGGTGAGGAGAGGTGAGGAGAGGTGAGGAGAGGAGAGGAGAGGTGAGGAGAGGTGAGGAGAGGAGAGGTGAGAGAGGTGAGGAGAGGAGAGGTGAGGAGAGGTGAGGAGAGGAGAGGAGAGGTGAGGTGAGGAGAGGTGAGGTGAGGTGAGGAGAGGTGAGGAGAGGTGAGGTGAGGTGAGGTGAGGAGAGGAGAGGTGAGGTGAGGAGAGGAGAGGAGAGGTGAGGAGAGGTGAGGAGAGGAGAGGTGAGGAGAGGAGAGGTGAGGAGAGGTGAGGAGAGGTGAGGTGAGGAGAGGAGAGGAGAGGTGAGGAGAGGTGAGGAGAGGTGAGGAGAGGTGAGGAGAGGAGAGGAGAGGTGAGGAGAGGTGAGGTGAGGAGAGGAGAGGAGAGGTGAGGAGAGGAGAGGTGAGGAGAGGTGAGGAGAGGTGAGGAGAGGAGAGGAGAGGTGAGGAGAGGAGAGGTGAGGTGAGGAGAGGTGAGGAGAGGTGAGGAGAGGTGAGGTGAGGTGAGGTGAGGAGAGGAGAGGTGAGGTGAGGAGAGGTGAGGAGAGGAGAGGTGAGGAGAGGAGAGGTGAGGAGAGGAGAGGAGAGGTGAGGAGAGGTGAGGTGAGGAGAGGAGAGGAGAGGTGAGGAGAGGTGAGGTGAGGAGAGGAGAGGTGAGGAGAGGTGAGGTGAGGAGAGGAGAGGAGAGGTGAGGAGAGGAGAGGTGAGGAGAGGAGAGGAGAGGTGAGGAGAGGAGAGGAGAGGAGAGGTGAGGAGAGGTGAGGAGAGGAGAGGTGAGGTGAGGTGAGGAGAGGTGAGGAGAGGTGAGGTGAGGAGAGGTGAGGAGAGGTGAGGTGAGGAGAGGAGAGGTGAGGAGAGGAGAGGTGAGGAGAGGTGAGGAGAGGTGAGGTGAGGTGAGGAGAGGAGAGGTGAGGAGAGGTGAGGAGAGGTGAGGTGAGGTGAGGGGAGGAGAGGTAGGAAAGGAGAGGTGAGGAGAGGTGAGGTGAGGAGAGGTGAGGAGAGGAGAGGAGAGGTGAGGAGAGGTGAGGAGAGGTGAGGAGAGGTGAGGAGAGGAGAGGTAAGGAAAGGAGAGGTGAGGAGAGGTGAGGTGAGGAGAGGTGAGGAGAGGTGAGGAGAGGTGAGGAGAGGAGAGGTGAGGTGAGGTGAGGTGAGGTGAGGAGAGGTGAGGAGAGGTGAGGAGAGGTGAGGAGCAGAGAGGGGCTCTACTAGCTGAAGGATTGAGATGTCATTTTCCTCCCAGGCTCCCACTCACAGGAGATGTAAATTGCGCACACGCCTGCTGTACCTACATGTGTTTTGTTTCTCCAACCCTGCAGACAGTGGAGGCGGTGAAGACTCAGACCCACCCTGTCAGCGGGGAGATCCAGGTCAGCTTGCTTTCTGGAAGTCCACTTCAGACACACACAAGTCAATCATTAACACTGTATATCAGTGCTTTTGATCACGTCACTTTGTCTCTGGACAAAACAAGCCCTTCTAGATTCACACTTAACACACACACACACACGTCAAAGTTTCCATTGATAAAAAGTGAGCTAACAGGCAGCTGGTGTTTGGACTGCAGCTCCAGATTAACTACGACAAGCAGATGGGGAACCTGATCGTGCACGTGCTCCAGGCCAGGAACCTGGCGCCACGCGACAACAACGCATACTCAGACCCCTTCGTTAAAGTCTACCTGCTGCCTGGGAGGGGGTGAGTCGCTGTGAACACACACACACACACACCGGAGAGACACTCACACACATGCCAGACACACACACACCCATGAGAGAGGCACACACCCAAGAGAGAGAGACACACACACAGCCCAGAGAGACACTCGCACACATGCCAGACACACAAAAAATGTTCTAGCATTTCCAGAAGATTTACATCTCATGCACACTTTGGTGAGCATAACAGATACTGATGGTGGCAATAAGAAAATATCTTCTTGTGGACACGCACTTCCATGCTGATAAAACTCACAGAAAGGACATCAACATCGAAATCAAAGCTCGAGTTCTTGAACGGCAGCCATTTTGTAAAAGCTTTAAACCTTATTCCATTCATTTTAAAATCGATTTACAATTGATTTTAGCTTGCCATGGCATCTTTCAGTGTTCTAAACTTCACCCTCGCTTGCTATCAGCTCCATAACACCACAGCGGACATTACTGTAGGTTCAATTACCTTTTCCTAATTTCTTAAAAGCCCCCCGTGATATTACATTCTTATTTTCAGAGTTATCAACACCCTATCAGCGTCAATCGAGACGTGTAATATTTAGATACTGTATGTAGATAGAGGTAATGTAAATTATATGATCTCTTCCATGCAGTTTAGCTGATTTACCTCCTACGGTGTGGTTGCTAGGCGGTAGGACAGGGAAATTGATACGTCTCATATTTGCTTGTAATATGATCCTCACACACTCAAGCAGCCTGCGCTCGCTTCCTGAATGGGATTACACTGCGTTCTAATTGGCTCTCCCACCTTTCCATCCCTTGTCGACAGGGTATTCAGCGACTGTGTTCAGTGGATACACACACGTTCACACAGTCACTGTCTCAGACAAACACACTCTCACACACACACTGCAGCCCCCCCACTCCCACAACACACACACTCACTGCAGCCCCCACAACACACACACTCACACACACACTGCAGCCCCCACAACACACACACTCACACACACACTGCAGCCCCCCCACTCCCACAACACACACACTCACTGCAGCCCCCACAACACACACACTCACACACACACTGCAGCCCCCACAACACACACACTCACACACACACTGCAGCCCCCACAACACACACTCACACACTCACTGCAGCCCCCACAACACACACACTCACACACACACTGCAGCCCCCACAACACACACACTCACACACACACTGCAGCCCCCACAACACACACACTCACTGCAGCCCCCACAACACACACACTCACACACACACTGCAGCCCCCACAACACACACACTCACACACACACTGCAGCCCCCACAACACACACACTCACACACACACTGCAGCCCCCACAACACACACACTCACACACACACTGCAGCCCCCACTCCCACAACACACACACTCACTGCAGCCCCCACAACACACACACTCACACACACACTGCAGCCCCCACAACACACACACTCACACACACACTGCAGCCCCCACAACACACACACTCACACACACACTGCAGCCCCCACAACACACACACTCACACACACACTGCAGCCCCCACAACACACACACTCACACACACACTGCAGCCCCCACAACACACACACTCACACACACACTGCAGCCCCCACAACACACACTCACACACTCACTGCAGCCCCCACAACACACACACTCACACACACACTGCAGCCCCCACAACACACACACTCACACACACACTGCAGCCCCCACAACACACACACTCACACACACACTGCAGCCCCCACAACACACACACTCACACACACACTGCAGCCCCCACAACACACACACTCACACACTCACTGCAGCCCCCACAACACACACACTCACACACACACTGCAGCCCCCACAACACACACACTCACACACACACTGCAGCCCCCACAACACACACACTCACACACACACGCACGCACACACACACTGCAGCCCCCACAACACACACACTCACACACACACTGCAGCCCCCACAACACACACACTCACACACACACTGCAGCCCCCACAACACACACACTCACACACACACTGCAGCCCCCACAACACACACACTCACACACTCACTGCAGCCCCCACAACACACACACTCACACACACTGCAGCCCCCACAACACACACACTCACACACACACTGCAGCCCCCACAACACACACACTCACACACACACGCACGCACGCACACACACACTGCAGCCCCCACAACACACACACACACACACACACTGCAGCCCCCACAACACACACACACACACACACACACACACACTGCAGCCCCCACAACACACACATACACACACACACACACACACTGCAGCCCCCACAACACACACACACACACACACACTGCAGCCCCCACAACACACACACAACCCTCTCTTGTTACTACTACTTATTGTAACCATTATGATCACAACCCCCCCCCACACACAACCCTCCCCCCCACCCCCCCACACACACCCTCCCCCCCACCCTCTTCTGACAACTCTTTCTTTGTGTATGTTGTGTTTATATTTAATGCATGCTGGATCTTCTCAGTCAGGTCATGGTTGTCCAGAACGCCAGGTATGTGATTGCCCACTCTGATCTTAAATATGGTCGTTGTTTGGTTGACTTTTGGTTGAAGGAAAGAAGGTGGTTGTGGTTGGACCACTGTTTTTTTTTTTCTTCCCCTGACTTGCATTGGAGCTCATGGCTCAGAGACTGGAGAGACCCCCTTCTAACACCCCCCACCCCTGTGGTGTGTTTCACTACCTCTAACCTTCCCCACACCCTTATTCTCAACACTGCATCCTCTACACACTATGCATCTGCCCCTAGACATGCTAATTTTGTGCTATAGATATACTCCTGATATCCCCTCTTCTCTCCCAACTAATTGTACTAAATTTCTACCGGATGACCTAGTTTGTGTTCCTCCCCATTTTCATTATTACTTTGATACCCAGGCATATCCAAGCCTTGGATGTAGGCCTACATCCTTAGCTATACATCGTGGTCTTATTTTATTTCTGTGCAATCTTCTTTTTCCTACATTGTGTCTTACAACCTCCAGTACACCCTGACAGCATGTCTTACATCCTGACCAACCGTCAGTTGTACTGTTGGTACCCCACAAGGCGGATCACTTCTTACATCGTGACCTATACTGTGATACCTATATCCTGATGACATAACCTTTGACCCATTGTGATCTAACAATGTGCCCTGCATCTTCACAGTACATTGTGCCATACACCCCTAGATCCTACTGTACCATGCATTGCCTGTCCCAAGATGTTGTGTTGTTTCCATTCTCCTCTGGACTCTTCTCTCGTTACTCCTGTCAGTCCTGTTACTGACCTGTGTGTGTGGGTGCATGGTGTGTGTGTGTGGGGGTGCATGGTGTGTGTGTGTGTGTGGATACGTTGTATGTGATTTCAGCGCTGAGAATAAGAGAAGGTCAAAACATGCAGGCAAGAGTCTGAATCCGGAGTGGAACCAGACTGTCATCTACAAGAACATCCACCTGGAACAGGTACTAGACGGCCCACGCATTCACGAAGGGTCACTTGAAGGTTAGGTTGTGGTTGGAGTTGAACCCTGTGTTTGTTGTGTCCCAGCTGAGGAAGAAGACCTTGGAGGTGAGCGTCTGGGATTACGACAAGAGCTCCTCTAACGACTTCCTGGGAGAGGTGATACTTTCTTGTGAACGTTGTAAAAACATCCCTCCAAAAAAATCCACTGTACTCCGATAAAAGCAACACATCTAACCACCCACAATATTTCTGTGCGTGTCGCTGACACGTGTTGGTGTGTGTGTTGGTGTATCCAGGTTCTCATCGACCTGTCGAACACAGCCCAGCTGGACAACATCCCTCGCTGGCTCCAGCTGAAGGAACAGACCGAGGGTGAGCACCACCGACGCTCCCACACGAGCCAGGGACGCCAGCACTCCCCCAAACAGCCCTCCCACGGCAGTCAGCATGCCTCCCCCAAGACCGGTGGCTCCGCCCAGGACTCCGCCCAGGACTCCCCCAAGTCCTCCGTCATCAAGAGCCGAAGCCACGGGATATTCCCCGACCCGGCCAAGGGTAGGAGACACACACACACACACCCCGCCCTCCTCTCTCCCGCCTCCTCACCGCCATCCTACACATCCTCCCCGACGCCTCGTGCTTTCCTGTTTCTGGTCTCTCTTTCCTCCTTTTTTTGGTCTCTCTCTCCTGGTCTCTCTGTCTCTATTTTTTTCTTCTTCTTCTATGTCTCTCTTTGCAGTTTAGTCTCTTTCTCCCACTATCTACTGGCTTGTCTTTCTTTCTATTCCTTTCCCTCCCTTTTCTCTCTTTCTCCCCCTCTTTCTGTCATTCTGACTCACCCATTGTAGCTTTGGCTTCATGCTTCTTGCTTTCTCATGCTATGGTCCTCAGTTGTGTGCATAAACCAACCCAGCTGCAAGAACGGCCCTTAACTTCAACCACCCACACAAGGGAAGCTGGCCGTGGAAGGCTTTGAAAACATCCTTAACTTAGGCTACATCTCAAATGTGTCCTTCTAAACATAAACATAAATGCCACTGAATGCCAGATCCTCCAAAATGTAGCATGCAGAGTTAACTAGCTAGCTGGTAAACACAAGGGATCACTACTGCTAAGTCATAGACAGTAGCTTAGAGTATGAGCTATTTTTTGGTAATTTGGTGAATTTGGTTGTTTTAGACACGCAGGTGCCCACTATTGAGAAATCACACAGTAGCCCCAGCACATCGAAGCCTTCCCAGTCAGAGAGCCACAGCCAACATCAGCACACTCGCTCTCACGGCGCTCCGCGGTCCGCCGGCGGCAAATCCGCCTCGCGGCCGCACCACCCCAAGGACGGCGGAAGTGCCGGCGGCGGTGTTGCCGTGGCAGCGGGCGAAGCTTCCGCCCCTCAGCAGCAGCATACGCCGCAGCGTCTCCAACCAAGTAAACGACGCAAATAAAATAAAAAACTCCGCAGCATGGCCGCATCGCGCTCATCTGTTCCACCTTCTGTTCTGTTAGACCTTTTTTTGTTTTCGTTTTTTCTTCGTTTTTCCCCACGTTCCTTTCCCGGTCCTTGTCCACACAGTAAGTCTGTAGTTCACCTCTCAGCGCTTCTCTTCCTGTATGTTCCCACGGTCTGTGGAGCCAGCACATCACACGAACCCCGAGCACTTTCACTTCACGTTCACTCTTTTTGAACCGAAGAGGCATAAAAGACCGTTAAAAGCTTTGTAAACTGTTTTATCGTGAGACACGACAAGCAGAATTTTTTTACTTTATTAGAGAAGTTAACCAAAAGTTATTTTAAATAGTAGAACCTACAACAAATAAGAAAATAAACGTAGAACATTTTTGATTTGTTAATTTTTGTACATGTAGGCCTGTATGTCTAACTGTAGGTAATCTTGACATAGACTGACTTGTACCAAACTAGATTGGCTGTATTTGAAAGGTTGAGTCAGAATGACCTGTCAATCACATTTACATTTAGTCATTTAGCAGACGCTCTTATCCAGAGCGACTTACAGTAAGTACAGGGACATTCCCCCCAAGGCAAGTAGGGTAAAGTGCCTTGCCCAAGGACACAACGTCATCTGGCACGGCCGGGAATCGAACTGGCAACCTTCTGATTACAAGCCCGCTTCCCTAACCGCTCAGCCACCTGACTCCCAGAATCAGATTCAGATCTGACGACTGGACAAGCACACTACTGACTAGTGTCAGAACACGCTGGAGTCCAGCATTAGGTTGGCAGCAGTGATGAGTTTAAGTTAAATAAAAATACTGGTGGTCATTATAAATTGTCAGTTGGACATTTTGTACAATCTGATCCAAACACATCTACATAAAAGAACTCGACCTAACCCATCCCTTCCCTCACTTTACCATAAAGCCTTTTAACGGTTTTCAGAGTTCATTTTGGCTATTATTTAATCCCGATTTTTTTACTGTCAGCTTTCTGTGAAAAGCTACTCCACTGAGATCGTTGTGCATGCAGTCCACTGCCCTCTACCCAAGGTTTTATTTTTTATTTCCCCAACTTTATTTTTCTACCCACAATGCAACTCAGTAGACGCTGCACACCCCACCCCTTAGTGACATGTGGGCGGGGCTAACTGCACCAGTCACTGTGGCTGCATGCCGTTGACAGTAACGCTGCTTGCCATTGGTGAGGATAATTCGCTTTCTGAGTCTCCATCTCGCCCCCTTCCCCTCCCTCCGCCCTCATCCTGACCTATGAACTGCCCGCCACCCCTGGCCATGACCTTTTGCTCCCTCGGCGTGACCCCACGTTGACCCCGCCCATGCGCCTGCGAACCTCCGCCCACCCCACCCAAGCCCAACGAAACTCCGCCCACCTCTCCCTGAGGCATCACAGGCACAGCGTAGTGGGCGTGGTCACCGTTCGGAGACCCCAGTCCGATTCGCTGCCCGCCCTGCCGCCGGCGGCTCCATCAGCCAATTGGAGCAGAGCAGACGGTCGTCAGCTGACCCTCAGAAAAGCCTTGTCTGAAGAGAGACCATGGAGGGACGGAGGTGAGAGACCAGCGGCCCCCCTCAGTCATGTGACTGGAGCGGGGGGGAAGGAGGAGGAGGAGAGAGGAGGAGGAGAGAGAGAGGAAGCTACTAACGCACACCTGCAGAGAACTAAAGAATGAAAAAGACAAGAGAGAAGAGAGAGAATTTTAAATAGATGAATAGATGGATAAAAGATAAAGATCATACACACACAGCCACAGCCAGCCAGAGATTCATGCGGAGAGACACATCTCTTGATGGCCGACGACACAGCTTGCTAATATCAGGAAAATGAGAACTGGGGGCGTGACATCATTTCCTGTCTATTGAATATTATTCTTCTCCCAATTGAACTCAGTAAGTGCCTGACTGTGTTTTATCTGCTTAAAGACTTCATCGACTGGCATTAGCAAGCTTTTCTCCTGTAGTCACAACGTGTCTTTCAGGCCTGAGAGAGAGGAGCGTCGGCATGAATTCTGGGTAATATCACATTCACGCATCCCACGTCATTCACAGCCAATCATGTTCTGTATCACTGCCACACGTACGGTACTTGGCCCACGAGACCACAGTCTAAAGTGTGATCCTGATAGGATGGTGATGAATGACCTTGTTTCTTTCAGCATAATCAGTTGATAAAAATGAGAAACATGTTGGGGGGGGGGGAAAAAGCATAAAATCCTTTAACAGAAATGGAACTGATACTTGTGAGCGATAAGATTAGATGACACACATTAATCCCCAGGCAGGGATGTTTGGGACAGGTCTATATATAAGTCTAACAGTATATAAAATCATGCAGTCACATCTCTTACATGAATAGGCTGGTCAGAAACACACTCAAAAGTTTACGGTCCAACATTAAGCGTACTAACAGTGTTTGTTAGGGTCTATGTGCCTCTTCTTTAGTCTTCTGTGTACATATCTATGTTGCTTGATGTGTGTGTCTAGACACTCTATCTCTATGTTGCTTGATGTGTGTGTCTAGACACTCTATCTCTATGTTCTTGATGCCTGTGCTTCGTCTGTGTGTCGTTAAAGAACGAGGTACTGTCTGTTTCTGAAGCAACGCTGTGTTCAGTTGATGCTGTGTTTGTTCACCTGCTGCTTCGGACTGTACCTGTACAAGCTGTTGTTTTCATTCAGGTTTAAGATGTACACTCCCTTATATATGGCATCCAAGGCACATATTGTAGTATCGTAATATATCTACATGTAACACATACGGTATCACCACTCCTCAGAACATGCAGTGCACACTACACTGGGATATCTCTCTCTCTCTACCTCTCTCCCTATCTCTCTCTCTATATATATATCTCTATATATTATCTCTCTCTATATATATAGATATATATATCTCTCCATATCCCTTTTTTGACCTATGTCAAATCTCCAATCAGCCCGGGGCAGCCACAGGTCTGGGGATGCCCCGGTAACAGCTGCCTCATTGGACAGTGGTCTGAGTGGCAGCGCCTACAGCCTATGGGACGAAGACGGGGAGACCAACGCGGTGGACAGTGCCATCTTCCAGATCCCGCGACTGTGAGTCATTTAGAGTTAGACTGAAAACCAAGAGACTGGAGCATGTGCATGTCTGCGGGGGGTTGTGTGTCTCTGTGTGTGTGTGTGTATGTGTGTGTGTGTGTGTGTGTATGTGTGTGTGTGTGTGTGTGTGTGTGTCTCTCTGTGTGTGTGTGTGTGTCTGTGTGTGTGTGTGTGTATGTGTGTGTGTGTGTGTGTGTGTGTGTGTGTGTATGTGTGTGTGTGTGTGTGTGTGTGTGTGTCTCTGTGTGTGTGTCTGGGTGTGTGTGTCTGTGTGTGTCTGTGTGTGTGTCTGTGTGCGTGTCTGGGTGTGTGTGTCTGTGTGTATCTGGGTGTGTGTCTGTGTGTGTGTCTGTGTGCGTGTCTGGGTGTGTGTGTCTGTGTGTGTCTGTGTGTGTGTCTGTGTGCGTGTCTGGGTGTGTGTGTCTGTGTGTATCTGGGTGTGTGTCTGTGTGTGTGTCTGTGTGCGTGTCTGGATGTGTGTGTCTGTGTGTGTCTGTGTGTGTGTCTGTGTGCGTGTCTGGGTGTGTGTGTCTGTGTATCTGGGTGTGTGTCTGTGTGCGTGTCTGGGTGTGTGTGTGTCTGGGTGTGTGTCTGTGTGCGTGTCTGTGTGTGTGTGTCTGTGTGTGTGTCTGTGTGCGTGTCTGGGTGTGTGTGTCTGTGTGTATCTGGGTGTGTGTCTGTGTGCGTGTCTGGGTGTGTGTGTGTCTGGGTGTGTGTCTGTGTGCGTGTCTGGGTGTGTGTGTCTGTGTGTATCTGGGTGTGTGTCTGTGTGCGTGTCTGGGTGTGTGTGTGTCTGGGTGTGTGTCTGTGTGCGTGTCTGGGTGTGTGTGTCTGTGTGTGTGTCTGTGTGCGTGTCTGGGTGTGTGTGTGTCTGGGTGTGTGTCTGTGTGCGTGTCTGGGTGTGTGTGTCTGTGTGTATCTGGGTGTGTGTCTGTGTGCGTGTCTGGGTGTGTGTGTGTCTGGGTGTGTGTCTGTGTGCGTGTCTGGGTGTGTGTGTATGTGTGTATCTGGGTGTGTGTCTGTGTGCGTGTCTGGGTGTGTGTGTGTCTGGGTGTGTGTCTGTGTGCGTGTCTGTGTGTGTGTGTCTGTGTGTGTGCCTAGCGTCTCAGGGTGAATATCCAGAGTTAGTTGGTTGTAATCAGTAAAACAGGTACCATCTTGTTGTTCTGTTCAGTGGAAAGATTCCAAACGGCACAGATGGGATGAAGTCACCACTGGGACCCGGGGACTCAGAGGGTAAGCTACGCTGTCTCTACAGCGTTTCTGTGTGTGTGTGTTGAAACGTGTGTGTGTGAGTGTACGTGTATTTACATGCACGTTTTGGATCTGAATCTGGCCTCATGCATGTTCAGTCACTGTTCTCAGAATCAGAATGGGATTTATTCGCCATGAAAGTTTGCACAGACAAGGAATTTGCTTTGGCAGGAAGGTGCATACAATAAACATATACCTAAAATTTAAATATGTGGACTATCTATACTAAGGGTACATAAACTAGCAGTACTAAGTGGGATTAGAATATAATTAAATATACAATAAAATAAAATATAAGTTGCCGTAAATTACAATATAAAAATACAAAAATACAAATATTACAAAAAATACAAATGTACAAGATACCATTGGTGGTCCACATCTGTGGTGCATATCCACGTCACCACGCTCATACATCATCCGCCAGCTGTTTCAGCCATGTCCTCTCTAGAGGAATATGAGAGAGAAGGCTGTGATTGGTGCTGGGACTGTAAGTCGTAGCAGGTAATGGAGTCCAGGGATGATTCTTTAGACAGATTTTTTAACCCTTTCCTTCCTTGATTATTATCGTGTTTAGTGTGTAAAGTAAGCTCCATTTCTACATTTATGACACAAATACTTCGAATGTTGAGTGAAGATTATTATTATTTTTTGTATCAAAAAAACAGATGTGGACCACCAATCCCTCTACAAGAGCTGACTGGGGCACTGTGGTCAAGATAACTGTGTTACGTCTGTGTATGGCTGTCAGTAAACTACCCATACATTAAAACACTCCTATAGAACTTTTACACCATGCTTGCAATGAAATCGAAGGCGAATATGAAATGCAAGGCTTTCAAATCAAATCACATCTTATTTGTTCAGCTCTTTTTACAAGCAATGTCACAGAGTGCTTCGCACGTGCCTCCAGAACTGCAGCATGAACCATCCTAACACTGGGCTGGAATGTGTGTCTGTGTTCAGGGAAGACCCAGGTGATGGGGGAGATCAAGATCGCTCTGAAGAAGGAGGTGAAGACCGAGGGGGAGCAGCTGGTGTTGGAGATCCTGCAGTGCAGAAACATCACCTACAAGTTCAAGTCTCCTGATCACCTGCCTGGTTAGCGACACACACACACACGGAAACCCAACTCTTCTGCACACGTGCCTGTTGGCGAGAATAATGTGCACTGCATCTTTTGAAAGGCTGTGTGTGTTTACAGACCTCTACGTGAAGCTGTATGTGGTGAACATCGCCACGCAAAAGAGGATCATCAAGAAGAAAACCAGAGTATGTCGCCATGACCGCGAGCCCTCCTTCAACGAGACCTTTAGGTTCTGCATGAACCCCACCGGTCACTCTCTACAGGTATACCCTGTGTGTCTGCCTGTCTGTCTGCCTGTCTAATTAAACCTACCTACTGAAGCTACATCGTGTATAAGTACTTCAGTCTCGATCTTTCGTAGCTATGATTGTACCTTCCTTCATGTTGTTGATGCCTTACTTACGATACTCGTGTGGTTCATCCCGTGTGTGCTACAGAACCAGGTCTCAAATATGTACCTCTTCTCTCCGTCCAGCTGTTCCTGGTGTCGAACGGGGGTAAGTTTGTGAAGAAGACCCTGATCGGGGAGGCCTACGTGTGGCTGGACAAGGTTGACCTGCGCAAGCGAGTGGTGAGCTGGCACAAACTGCTGGCCAGCTCGGCCCAGATCCACTCCTAAGAGGATACCCCCCTACACCCCCCCCCCCCCCAACATCTCTGACTCCCTAAAACTGGTGTGGGACAAGACGGAGGGGTGGAGGGGTACCCCGTCTTCTCTGATCACTGCTCCGTTCGTTCCAGACCTGCTCACAGGCTGCACCCCCAGGGGGGGGACAAAGACTTTTGGGGTGCAGCGGGGAGGGATGTTGTTCTGACAGTGTGGGTCTTGGTGTCAGGGTAACACGGTTGAGCTGTGAATGGAGAGAGATTATCTTAGTAGAGTACTGAAGTGTTTTTTGTGACTACTGGAAGTTGAGAGGACATGGTTATGTGTTTACAGGAAATGAGCTAGTGTTTACAGGAAGTAGCGTGCAGTCCGGAGCGATGGGTGGCGGAAACAAAGCGAGAACTGAACTAACCAGGTCTTACAAACATACTCGCGTTTAAACGCACAGGCGTGTAAGCACCCACACACGCACACGCACACACAGACACATGTTCACTCACGTTCACATGAACACGCTAAAGCCACAGAGAAAGTGAATAAATAGATACAGGGAATGGACACTTGTAGATTCTTGTTTATTTATATTTTAATTGTAAGTTTTGTTCACAAATTAAATTATAATTATGGGACTCCCTATACATTTATGTTTGATATCAGAATTTTAATTTATTCTTGAAGAATTTTGAGAATTACATATCTAATATTATCTATTGAGATGCACATCTTATTTTTGTAGTTTGATTTCATTAGAGATGTACGAATGGTCATATTTCTTCTCCTCGGTCAAGTAATGTATTTCAGTCCAGAATTTCTATCCAGAGAGTGCACAGTCTATTTTCTAACACACACTTAATTCATTCCGATTTTAAAGTTGCTCTGAGCTGGCATGATTTTGTTTTGCATTTATAGACTATATATCAGCCTGTCCTCTTCTTCATTGCTCCTTTCTTAGATGTAAATGTAGATCTATCTAACATAGTACATAACAGATAAGATGTTCTATATCTCTAGTTGGTGTGATGTGATCAGAGGGGAGAGTGTGCATTGTGTACAGCCGTATATCTATCCTGTGAGGTATTTCAGTAGTACCACACTGCACAAGTGGAAACATGTCCATCCACTACTTGGCGTTCACTTTGTACGTAGTGGAGTACAATGTCATAGTTGGAGATTATACTGTATATACGGTATATATAAACACACACATATATATATAATAAATATCTACCTATCACTGACAATCCAATGTGTATGATTGAGGTTTAAATGTTTGACTGGTATCACCCCTTAGGATGTGGACCACGAAGCACATCATATTGAATCGCTTTGATCATTCTTGTTTTTCTTCTTATGATGCGTTGTTAATTGATTACATATTGAAAAGGTCCTATCCACAATATGTACTGGACAAGACAAACAGCGTCAATATTGCAGACTTTTACGTTTTACTTTGCACTTTTTCGAATTATTTCTAATATAGAGATAACCACTGTAGAAGCTACCCTTTGAAGATACCTTGAATCACAAGCGACAGTTATTCCAGTACCAGGGACTGCTAAAAATATTTAAAAACAACTAAAGGGGTTTTCTGTACCAAACATTCCAACATTTATTCAGATACTTGTTCAGCGTATTGTGCTTCCCCAAGTTCAAACACCTTTCATCAGGGTACCCCAATCCTTTGTGAGATGGTTGGTATTCATCAATGTGTGTACTGATAATGAACTGTCATGACTTAACCCTTGTGCTGCCTTCGGGTCACATGACCCAAAGGTTCATAACGAACCATCGTTGTGTTTACCCAATTTTACCCAATACAAAAACAAATAAAAATAATTATCTTTTAACCTTCGCAATGTGGAGGGTCTGAGACAGCCCGACGGTTAAAAGAAAATGCTTCACTTTGTTTTTGTATGCAGTAAAGTTGTCGCAATACGACGGTGGGTCACAATGACTGATGGGTCAGAATGACCCGAAGAGAACACAAGGGTTAAGATACGTCAGTGACATTTTAATATTTAGCTACCTGCTTTCGTGTCATACAGTCTGTTCCTGTGTCATTTCCTGTACGGTGTCATTTCCTGTGCGGCGTGCGCTGTGTGTATACATGGACATGCGAGACAGGATCTTCGTTTGAGTTTCACAGCTTGTTTGTTTGGGGTCAAAGGGCACAGGGGCTGGTCAGACTGTGACTGTTTGACCTGTGCCAAACTTTGACCAAAATCCACAGATCATGTCCCCGAGTGATTTCTATGCAACATAGAGCTATGTGTTGGGAATGGATCTCGAGATTAGTCAAAATGGCTGTTTAAGAAACAGAGCATTGGAAAAGGGGAAAATATAACATTTTGTTCATGGTTCATATTATGTACATTATTTTTATTTATTTTTTACAATTGTATTTTCACGTCTCAGTGCTAGTTTTATGGCATTAATGTGTTTCTTTTATAATGAGTCATTTCATATGGCTGTGTGCAGATGTATTTATCCGATACATGCTTTTGTTTCATACAGTATGTTGTAAATGTACATAACTAATTTAAACGTATTTTGATTTATAAATGATATACAGTTATTGTTTACAGAGTTTAGTTACCTTGACGGTCAGAGGAAGGTTCTGGTAGAGAGGTACACACATGCAGTATACACAGGTCAGCTCATATCAATATATCATATCAAGTACAATTATGGACGAACTCTCTTCATTATCTCATTTCAAAAGCACTCACATTTTCCACAGCTTTTATTTTTCCAGTAAATACATGATTTACTAAACGACACAACAACCTGTTGATGTGATGTCACGATATTATCAAATCTTTGCACCACTTTGCTTATTCTATGAGTGTGTGAGATCCAACTTCATACTAAAATCCATGCATGGCAATGTCCTAAGTGCACCTCCCTTTTCTAAAGTATAGTCTGCCTACCATCTCCACACGGATGGAATCTCTCTCTGTTTCTCTTTCTCACACACACACACACACACACACACACACACACACACACACACACACACACACACACACACACACACACACACACACACACACACACACACACACACACACACAGTAGTCACATCCCTGTTCTCACACACACACACACACACATTAATCACATCCCTGTTCTCACACACACAGTAGTCACATCCCTGTTCTCACACACACACACACACATTAATCACATCCCTGTTCTCACACACACACACACACACACACACACACACACACACACACACTCACACACAAACCCCCACAAGGCGGTGCCGTTTCTTAGTTTGTTACCTTGTATATAAATATCTTCTTTTTTCTATGAAACGGATCCAGATAAACTTTCTCTGATCTGTGATGCATGAGAGGAGAGCAACGCACCTCCTGACCACAGAGTCGGAGCGCAGGAGACGAGGGGACACGCTTATTGCCGATCTATAGGAGCCACATCTATCCTGACCCTTACACTGAACACAACAGAGAGTAGAAACACACTAAAGTTTTAATCTTACCAACTCAAGTAGTTGCAGGAGAATTTAAATGTGCTCACATTGGATGTTGCATGTTATGTTGGTGGTCTGTCCATACTATTTTTGTGTCCAGATTCTATTTACAAAGGGAGGCGCAGAGGAAAACAAATGCTTAAGGGGGAAAAATATGAAGAAAAACTACATTATTTAAAGATGTATGCTGACTGTACAAAGATTATGCTTGTAAAATCGTTCTGGTTTTTCCACTTCTATGTAAACCGAAAATCTACTGTCATGGTTTTGTGATTGTACACAGGAGGTATTGATAAATTATGCAAATTGTGCTGTAAAAAAACGGCTGTTGCCCTGAGTCTAAATATTAAATATATGTACAAATGAAGCACAAGAGTTTGGTTTTTGCAGAACTGTTGGCAACTATGTCCTTTGATGCATTATATACTAACAGACTAAATGTTCAGGACTTTTTGCTTTTGTATAATTAGTGTGCCTGACTATTTCCAGAAGGTAGGTAGAGAGACAGAAAAGTAGCCCGTCCAATCATTGCATTTGGTCCGAATGCCGTCCATTACAGTCCTGTGACAGATTTCAGATTTATAAAATGTTACTGTCAAACCTTTAGACTAACTATCAGGATATGAAGTTCATATAAGCACATTTCAACAAAAAGTGCTCAACATTACCTACCCTGCCTTTAATTCATTGTAAGAAAAATGAAACGGAAAAGCACGACATGTTGATAAAAATGAAGAAAACAGGACATAAATCAGAAGTGGGCATAAAAGGTATTCTAGAATGTGGTAGAGCTGGACAAGGCCGGAGATATCTGTTGGAATTTCTGGAAAGAACCGGCCCAATAAGGATAATCTAGATTGTGCTGGATATAATTAAACCAGAAGATGGCAGTAATGAAACATGATGGATGACAGCTGCCGTAAAGACCCAGGGTTAGAAGATGAAGCAAGTTAACTTCCTGGAGCTGGACTAGCTGCAGGCACAGGTCAGGGTGATAATATATCATATGTAGCTTTCCTTTGAACACCCTGTATTTTTGTCATTCGTAGTGTAAGGTTGCTAGCATATGTAGTCAATGTGGATTGACATAAATCACTGCCGAGTTTGAGTACCGTGACGGGCAGTTAGGACCTGTGTGCACAGGACCTACTGCCGACGAAGCTTGCGCAATCACGCCTGTTACACATGACTGTATATATGGAGGTGGGCTTCCCTTCGTTCTGGTTCACGCAGTAGTTAGCAGTTACTTACACCGATATGGGTCCGGTCTGAAGCTGGGAGCTAAACAGTATGGAGGAAGGAGCAGAGCCCACGACTACAGACAGCCGGGGCTTCCACCAGGTAAGCATTAGTAAGTGCGCTACTCTGCTATACAAAAGGCAATGTACTATAAAATAAAAAGCTTCAGTAAAACCTTTTTATCATGGCCTTACAGAAGTTTACAACCTGGTGTCCAAGTCACATTTCGCACCCTATCCCTGGCTCGTTGCCTGATCTCAGACATATTTTGTGTCTCCCCTGCCTCTTCCAACTCTTTCTTAATGTTCTTCACCTCTACGTCCATGGCTTTAGCTAGTCTCCAGAGTTGTATTGGTGTAATGTTTACCACCGTTCTCTCTAACCATCACATCTATGGTGGTCATGAGCTGTGAAATGTGGAAAATATTGTTTTTGTAGCCTTCACCTGACTTCCAATATTCATTGTCAATGACATGAACTCGGTTTCCACAACTTTTCACAAAGCTCTTTTTGTGGGTCAAAAAAGAAAAAGAAAAAAAGAAAGAAATCAGAGACATAAATCATCAGGTTAAAATTAGAAATGACATTATTAATAATTCAAAATGTTATAAATTCAAAGGATGTCATTGGGTAAAAGAAAACAAGCAAGTCAACGAGCAACATAAGAACAACGTTCAGTTACACCTCATGTGCTTACAATATTTTTTAACAATCTTAAGAATGGCATTAACAAAACAAAGCAGTAAAAATTATAAAATAATAAAGATCCATTGATTTCTGTTAACTCTTCTGATATTTAAATCCGCACACAATTTATTTAATCTCAGACATTTGCTATAACAATTTTCAAATCCAGACCACCAGGCTTATATGACTGTTTCAAATCTCTGTAAGCACATATCCGTGCTTATGTACAGGTAGTTGTTCATTTTGCTGAATGCACAAACATCATTGTATGGTTAGTCTACTGCTTTCACTCTAAAGATGGTTAGGTGTTCTGTACATCTTATGTCTCTTCCCACTTACTTATTTTTACTAGAATTGTTGGTATTATGATTCTTTTGGTTTGACAAGCTTCTGAGGGGCTTCCCAGGCTCCTTGAATGATCTTTTTGGCTTCATCTCCGACGGACTGAGCTGCATTCTTTGCCGCTTCTTTGGCATTATCGGACCTCTTTGCAGCTTCTGCTCCCTTCATACCACCTTTAACTGCCCCAGCAACGCCGCAAACACCACCTGCTACTCCAAGTCCAATACCTGCAGCAGCCCCGGCTCCAATTCCACCAGCAACTACCCCTGCGGCTGCTGCTGCTTCTGCTGCTACTGCCCCTTCTGCAGAAGCTACCGCTGCCCCAGCTGCTGTTGCCCCAGCTGCTGTTGCCCCAGCTGCTGTTGCCCCAGCTGCTGTTGCCCCAGCTGCTGCTGCCCCAGCTGCTGCTGCCCCAGCTGCTGCTGCCCCTTCTGCAGCCCAACTAGTCGCTATTGCCCCAGCTGTTGCCTCAACTATTGTTGTATATACTGCTGCTCCACATGCTGCTGACTTTGAGGATTTGACTTCCATGGCTATCTTGGTTCCCCCTGCTGCACAGAGTCCAGCTAGTAGGATCAAAGGGGCTGTTGCTCCAACCGCCACACCAAGCAGCATCCCTAGTAATGCCCCGGTGCTTATACCTGCCAGCTTTCTCAAAGCTTCCTTCTTCACCCTATTCCTGGCTCGTTGCTTGATCTCAGTGATCTCAATGTCTTGTGTCTCCCCTGCCTCTTCCAACTCTTTCTTAATGTTCTTCACCTCTGTGTCTATGGCTTTAGCTATAGTCTCCAGAGTTTCATTGTTGTAATGTTTACCTTCATTCTTTCTAACCATCACATCGATGGTTGTCATGAGCTGTGAAATGTGGAAACTATTGTTTTTGTACCCTTCATCTGACTTCCAATATTTATTGTCAATGACATGAACTCTTCCACAACTTTCCAGAAATCTCTTAAAGACATTGGTCTTGTTCTTTTTGTCACCCTGGCAACTGTTGTCCAAATCTAAAAACTGCTGAATGGTCATCTGATCATCAAGATTGTCACCATGAGTAAAAAGGACAACTGTGTGCTTCAGCAAATCTTTACTAAACCAGTCCTGAATTGTCTTTGCAGTCTTCATGTACTCTGGTGTGAATCTACCCACTGGAAACACCAGCAGAAAGGCATGAGGTCCAGGTGCACACTCGGTTAGACATGACACTATTTCATAACGAAGATCTTTCTTAGATCTGTTTGGGTCAAAGATCCCAGGGGTATCAATAATTGTGACTTTTCTCCCACAGACTATGCCGTTGGCTCTGTTAACCTCTCCAGTTACAGCCACTGGGGAGCATTTAGAGGTAAAGCAGTTGTTGTGCAGAAGGGTGTTTCCAACGCTGCTCTTTCCAGACCCCGTTTTGCCAAGAACAACAATCTTCAGTTCTTCAGGTGCTTAAGGGAGACGTACAGATCTGTTGTAATTCTTTTGCAATTCTATAATACAGTAGAATATAAACCGGAGAATGCAGAGTAGTTCAATTGTAAACCTTTGAGCTAATTTTATTTAAATGATGTTTGACTGAGCTCATAAACTCTTCTACAATTTGACTAACAATTTACATTAGTGGACTTACCACTCATCTTCTGCGTTGACTTCAAACTCTGTTCACAGGCTTCTGGATATGTGATATATAAATCAAAGTTTTACAGACACTGTTTCCTGTTCAGGTGGTGTTTGTCATATTTAAAAAGGGGAGGACATAATCTTAACCAAATCTCTCAAGTGAGGAACTTTTGCTAGGTTAAACTACTTCATAAAGGTGTTGCTACCTACGTAATTTGAGTTTTTGTTTTGTGGGAAATCAAAACAGATCCAATTTTAAAACATTTTAGATTTTGAACATTAAGCACACAAACCTTTCAAATTGAAGAGAAATGATTGAGCATAGACTTGAGTTCTAGTTTGTTCTAGAATTTTGCTGTCTTTGTGTTCTGCTTAAACTGGTTAATCAACGCATTTGAAAGTATCCACTTAGCTAGCCAGCATTTCATCCATAAAAGTAACCCTTTGAAAGCAGCATTGCAAATTAATTGCAACCAATACCCATCCAGCTATACCCACTGAAATAACCACTTTAAGTAATCTTTTTATTAGTTAGCTAGCCAGTATTTCATCAGAATCAGAATGGGCTTTATTCGCCATATAACTTCACACAAACAAGGAATTTTCTCTGGCAGGAAGGTGCATAAACATATACAAATCTTAAGTCTTGGATGTTCTATATCGCACTGACATAAATAATATCGTTCCTGTGCCTGTTTTCCGGCTCGCTTTATCCATAATGCCCCTTTTTTAAAACTGTTGCCCTCTGGCCGACGCTTCAGAGTTCTGTGCACCAGAACTGTCAGGCACAGGAACAGGTTTTGTGTACTGGAAGCTCCTGTCACCAAGACACATTCCTTGTATGTGTAGGCAAACTTGGCAATAAAGTTGATTCTGATTCTGAGACACAGAGATTCCTGGCATAATTAGAGAGATACATTAAATGCGTTCACTTACCACTCATAAGCGCAGCTAGTTCAGGCAGGGCAATCGGGCAGCGCGCGTCAGTCATCGGGGACGTAAGGCGTCTTACTCCACCTTTCTATCCTCCGCCCACTACCACACCCATGTTAGCAGCTCATATCCATTGGGCCACGTCCGATAAGGCGTATTTAAAAGACGCGCGGATACGCACACACTCACCCCGGTTGTTGTATGATCAGTGCTGCTGCCGCCCTCCACCATCCCCTTTCTCCCCCGTGCTGTCTGTCTGTTCGATCCCTCCGGGGGATTATATCTCTATTGCTCCCTGCCTCATATGTCAAGTATGGATGTGTCGCATCGAGGAGGCGGGGAGTGCTTCCCTTAGATCATCCACTCCGCCATAGTTAAATCTACATGTCCATGTCATGTAACAATAAATGCTCAAATCTAATACGTGATTGTCTTTACTGAAATCTTTTTCTGTGTTGACTTGAACTGTGTTCACAGCCTTCTGGATATGTGCTAAAGTCAAAGTCTTACAGACACTGCATCCTGTTCAGGTTGTGTTTGTCATATTTACAGAGGTAAGATAATAATCTTAACCAAATATTTCAAGTAACTGACCAATCAGGAACTGTTGCTAGGTTAAACTATAAGAAATACCTTTGGCATTATTTTGAGCCCATACAAATTTCTCAAGTAACTGACCAATCAGGAACTGTTGTTTACCTTCCAAAAATGTGTGGGTGTGATGTCAAAACATAGATGACATTTAAAACATTGTAGACAGGATTCCAAACAGTAAGCATACTACCCTTTACAATATCATTGAGCATATACTGGAGTTTTGGTTTATTCTTGAATGTTACTGTCCCACTACTCAATTACTCCTTTAATTACTTTGTGTTCTGGTTAATCAACGCATTTGTCTTACTGTAAACTAAGGCTGGGCAGTATGAACGATGCAAATATTGCAATCAATCTACGCAAACATCTCAATCAATCTTTCGCATCCTCATAATCAGTATTGCACAGATGAAGTATACAGTTTTAGGGATATACCGTTCGGTTTTATATGACATAACTTCCAATGCAGCGGTGCAGATTGTATAGTCATGACATTTTAAGAAAAACTAATATCTTGTGAGATATGCTGTTACTGTCCGTGCTTCCAGCCCTGCTGTACCCAAAATCAAGAAGTTAATAATGTAAACCAAACTGTGGGTGTGAATTGGAATATGTCCACAAGGGGGCAGTCCAGGACATCAATTAACTACAAAGATACAGTATCTATAGATTATGTTTTCTTAATCTTTAAACCATCTTAACTTTAAATTTGAAAAATGTAATGTTACATGTTGGCAGTAAAAAACAATATGATAAAAAAAAAAAAAAACTTTCCCCTTCCATACTGTTATTTTTAGTGACGGGAAGATTGTGGCTCAAACACACAAGCAAACACACCAACAAGAAGAGACTCTGTATGATGACACTGTGAGACCCTGACGTGCTCATCAGTGATGTGATGTGGCAGATCCATTGGATTTTTCACTGTGTGTGTGTGCTAGAGAGTGTGTGTGTGTGTGCGTGTGTGTGCTAGAGAGTGTGTGTGTGTGTGCGTGTGTGTGCTAGAGAGTGTGTGTGTGTGTGCGTGTGTGTGTGCTAGAGAGTGTGTGTGTGTGTGCTAGAGAGTGTGTGTGTGCGTGTGTGTGTGTGTGCTAGAGAGTGTGTGTGTGTGTGTGTGTGCGTGTGTGTGCTAGAGAGTGTGTGTGTGTGTGTGTGTGTGTGCGTGTGTGTGTGTGTGTGTGTGTGTGCGTGTGTGTGTGCTAGAGAGTGTGTGTGTGTGTGCGTGTGTGTGTGCTAGAGAGTGTGTGTGTGTGTGTGCGTGTGTGTGTGCTAGAACAAGACGATGTGGCCCAGATGAAGTGTGTGTGTGTGTGTGTGTCCCATTAGCTCTGTCTGTTTTAGTACAGTGTGTTAATTTAGCTTGTGCGCGTTTGTGCCTCGTCAGAGCAGACATCTTGTTTAGCGGCGTCAGACACGCTCATAAATCAGGCCTCTGTTCATCCTCCGCGTCGCCCCCCTGAGTGGCCCTAACGTTGTAACGCTCGCTGATTTGTGAGCTGTGACGCGCGTGGAAGGCATGCATGCTAACTGGGCTGAGGTTGGCTAAAGGACTAATGCAGCCGAACTCAAGGCCAGCGGGACAACGTCTTCACAGCCTGCGTTTGAAACACTTCAAATGCACACATGGATGCACCGTGATTGTACTGAACATACAAACTCCTGCTTGTTCTCAGGCACTTCCTTACTGATGCCACGAATGTGTGATTATCCTGCTCTTTTATTCATGGTTGAAAAGGGTTGTGACCCATATGATGGTGTTCACACCGATGCACACGCTCTTCACGAGCTCTGCTCTAAGAGCAGGGTCGCTCCCTGAGGGAAACCCACTAATGCATTACTGACATTTACCGCACACACACACGCAAACACAGCCGATGGATCGTCAGATAAATTAGCTAATCGAGCAGAGCCTGAATGTGAATTATGCCTCCAATGATTTGCTGTTTGACAATCTCTTTGATTTGTTTGACCTAATTTACAGAGTCCTACAGTATATTCACAGAATCCTACAGTATGCTAAGTGTTAGTCTCACTAGGGGGCAACAGCTTCCTACACACCCATGAAGAGAAATCCTACACTGATTTAGTTTCTTTCTCCTAATATTTTCTTGTTACAAGCGTGTGTGTACCTGTGTGTGTGTGTGTTGGGGTGCATATGATACATGGGCTCTCTGTGTGCACCTGCATGGGGGCAATCGGCCCCCCGCTGGTCTCCAGACCTGCAGCTGGAGTCAGGAGCCATCTGGCTCAGCCTCACCTGAGAGCCCAGACGACACACACCTCCCTCAGCCTCACCTGAGAGCCCAGACGACACACACCTCCCTCAGCCTCACCTGAGAGCCCAGACGACACACACCTCCCTCAGCCTCACCTGAGAGCCCAGACGACACACACCTCCCTCAGCCTCACCTGAGAGCCCAGACGACACACACCTCCCTCAGCCTCACCTGAGAGCCCAGACGACACACACCTCCCTCAGCCTCACCTGAGAGCCCAGACGACACACACCTCCCTCAGCCTCACCTGAGAGCCCAGACGACACACACCTCCCTCAGCCTCACCTGAGAGCCCAGACGACACACACCTCCCACACTCAGGAAGACGTTCGCTATTTCTTCTTTGTACGCTTCTTCATAAAGTGGTTTATCACATCAAGATCTCGCAGTATTGTGGTGTTTCGTGCGCCTGTCCGTATGTATGTAAAACTCAAACCTTACATGTTGCAAGCAGGTGCTCGTTTCAACAAAACCATCTTGTTCAAACTGCTAAATAAACGTTAAGCAGGGTAGTTTAAAAGTGAGACAGCTTTACTTTTAAAATGGGTAAAGTTGCTGTGGTTTTAAGTAAAGACCAGACCCCCAGGCTCTGCTCAGCGGATGCATCTGGAAGGATAGACTGAGGGCAATTCTCAGAGAACAAGTTCAGCTGAAATGAAACCAGGTTATGAAAGGGTCACATTCGAGACAGGCGCAGTCTGTTGCTCTATGTCTTTCCGTGGCCGCCCATGTGTCCGGAGGGCAACGAACGACCATTACATAATGGGCTGAATCAGATTCTAGCTGTAGTCCCAGATCGGCATAACCTTCATCTCTTCACTTCTGTGGAGGTCTTTCAGATGCTTTCGTTAAAACCTGCAGAGCTGACAGGATCCTACAGTTCATCAGGGTAAACAGTTTTACCAAATTCACCTTTCAGGAAATACTCGGGGGAAACTTGTGGCCATTATTCAAAATATCAGACTTTGTGTTCATGTAGCAAGAGAAATTGGTCACGTTGAAGCATAGCAAGTCTGGAGGACAAGTATTGAAGGGCTTTTGCGTGATGCTGTATTGTGTGTGAATCCGTTTGAAAAGGCTGCCTGCTTTGATCAGTGGACACCTGTCCTTCCCTTCAGAGTCCACGCTTTCATCCTCTGTTGTCTTCTCTCACCCTCCTTTCCTCCCTCCAGCATCCTCTCTTTCCTCCCTCAAGCATCCTCTCTTTCCTCCCTCCAGCATCCTCTCTTTCCTCCCTCCAGCATCCTCTCTTTCCTCCCTCCAGCATCCTCTCTTGTAGGTTCGCTATCTCTCTCTCTCTCCTTCTCTCTCCCTGCCAACTCTTTGTGTCACTTTTTCTCTCTTTCATTCTTGGTCCTCTCCCTTTGTAAACTTTCTAGCGTTCGATTGGTATCCCTAAACCCATTCAGACCAACATATCTCTCTCTTCTCTCTCTCCTGCTCTCTCTCTTTTCTCTCTCTCCTGCTCTCTCTCCATCTCTCAGATCTTCTTCTTCTAAAGATATATTTGTTCCCCTCTATGCCTTTAAAGAGAAGCCACGCATCAACAGGGCATGGTAATACACTGCCATTGAACTTTTGAACGTTTATTTGATCTAACAGAAGGAGATGCGATGAGACCAACACAATCTGCTACGTCTTTCAGCCTGTAAAATTCAATCCGGGGGCACCAATGGAACAGAGAAGCCCAAGGACTAGGAAAAACGTTAATATGTTTTTTATTCCACTTCTGGAACATGAACATAAGCCATAAGACTCCAGGTAATACATGTTGGCGCTTGCATCCCAGTGCAGGAACGTTTTACAATCTTACTGGCTGTAACCTTTGTTCTTTTCCAAATACAGGGATTGTCTTTCTGAATTCAAGAACAATATATAGAATGATGGTAAGGAGGGTGTTGTTTTTGTCAGTTTGCGGATACAGTACCAGGATTACCGTGGTGATGGCTCACATACAAATAAAGGTCTGTCGATATCAAAACGACTTTAAGCCACGCCTGTCTCGTTATCTGCTCCTATCTTGCTCCTGTCTTTCCCCCTCTCTCTCTTTCTGTCTCTCTCTCTGTCTCCCTCTCTCTGTGTCTCCCTCTCACTGTCTCTCCCTCTCTGTCTCCCTCTCTCTATCTCTCCTTATCTCCTTCTCTCTCTCCCTCTCGCTTTCTCTCCATGCTCCTGATAACTGGAATAATAGAGCGATCAAACACTGTAACCAAATCACTCTGTGGGTCTGGCCAGATAAAGAGACTGATTCCATCCGGACTCTTCCTTACCGGTCCAAACCTTATCCTGTTCGGTTCCTAATCAGGCTCAACCTCTGCATCTAGAAAGATCTCTCAGATACCAAGACAGGGGTCATGACACACCCATGTATAATGACACCTGCGCCTCTGCAATGTACGGTAGCTTATATCAGCTGAACAGTCGTGAGATTTCCTAGAATTGGCCATGGATTGTCTGGTGAGAAACCAGCTGTGAGGCATGAAGGCATAGGAAGCTTCTGACAGACGGGGAGGCGTTTGATTGGTGGTTATAGGCAGCAATGGTATCTTCCAGGTGAATCTGATTGGATGAGATGCAGAGTCATTGGCCTGTTTTGTGTGTGACAATTTCACTCTGATCTGACAATGACCAACTGCTTGGAGCGGATGCAGAACGTTGTTACGACCGACACAGTCCCGAGACTCTGACGTGCTGGTCGGTGACGAACCACGAGAAACAATCCGAGGATTTACTTGAAAAGCATTTCGCTGCGTCTAACATTTAACATGACCCGCCCCTGTCACAGCCCCCGAAGGCACAGTAATATCCCTGACCCCAGACTGTCCTGGCCTTCAGAAATAATACAAGTCAGACAGTGAGGAGATACAGCCCCTCCCTGTCACATCACACACAGTAGCCATCAGTCACCCTAAAAAAATAAATATCAAATCAAGTTGACCTTTTTGAACAGGTCAACTTGCCGTTTGTAAGACTAAGTCACCTTTGACCTCAAAGACAGAAATACCTTATCCTCCCTCAGATCATCTAAACAACCTCTACCTGTCTCAACTGTCTCACCTCCTCATCCGATGTCAGGTAACTTCACACCTGCTGTTATGAACCTGTGTGAGGACCACACTAGGATCCCAACAGTGCTCCAGACACAGAATAGGATTGTAGGTAGTTTTCTGATTAAACACAAAAAATAATTCATGACACCTGAGAAATGCACTCACCCAGGATGAATAAATAAATTATACTTTGCAATCCAGAAGGAGATAAAAAAAAAGGATATGTGTGGATGCGTAGCATGAAGATAGCTATGATTATGAATTAAACAGTCAAATCCTATTTATTGTTACAAGATAACAAGGGAATTTAAACAGAGAGCACTGACGACATACTCATGTATCTCATGGTACATTCATTAATATTTAAAAATAATCATGGAAAATAAATATTTTTACTGAATTCATGTTGGAGGTTTATGGGTTGGCGCTATGTAGTCCTACTTGACATATTTTGTGAGTGTGGTACATTTGAAAACCTCCAAATGTTCTGTGTTTGCTCTGTTCTGTGTGTTACATATCTGGATTTGTTTTATATTATCCACTGTGACTTCTGTGGAAAACAAGTTTTAATTTGATCTGAAAAAAGCCTGCAGTGAATTTCCACCCACAATGAATCAAAAGTAATTAAAATAAAATGCTAAGACTTTTTGCCCTGCAAATATAATTTAATGAGTTAATCTAATTCAAGAAATGAAATATTTTAAAGCATAGGCCTACCTTCTTACAGTGGGTTTGTGCAGTTAAGATGATAAATGTGTACTTTATTAACACAGAATTATCCCTGTTAGCTGACTTTAATAGTACATTCTTTCATCTCTTATCAACATCCCTAATTAACTCATTTAGAATCTGCTTCGAAATATTCCCAATCTCCTGTTTAATGACCCCATTTATCTATTCCGACTAATCACACATATTCACAGCTCAACTTTTGCATAACAAGGTCTCTTTCCCAGGAGTCCCACTGGTTTTGTTTAAACAAAAAAAACGTTTTTCACCGTCACATTCATCTCTTCAGTAACAATTCAACAACAGATGGACTAATTTGCACTCTCTCGTCTCCTCTATAACCACGTGTGGTTTAAGAGATGATCGGACACATTGCTCTCACTCTCACCAAATCATATCCATAAGTGTAGAATTATTTCTACCCAAATGTTTACTATTCTTCGCTTAAAAATGTAGTAGCACTTTTCCGTTGTTGTTTTTCGTTTCGTTTACTCTCGACCTCGGTTGTCGCTCCCTCGCGGGTCTGGAGGCAGGTCTCCGAGGTGCGCTCGCTCGCTCGGCGGGAAAGAAAAAAAAGCCTCTCGTGAGGTTTTGACTAGACTGTGTGGCGTTGCTAGGCGACGGCTGACTGCCAGGGCGAATCCCCGAGTGAGAGTGGCGCGAGCTGGCGCGCGCACAGACGATCCTAATTCACTTAGCAACACTTTCTCCATCTTTCAGGAGATCTCTTCTCGTCCTTTTCTTTGTTCTGTCATCATTGTCCTTGTATCAGTCCTCCTCTCGCTCGTTCCACCACAGTCATATATAAACTGTGGTAAACAGATGATATTGAACACAGGCAGTAGGCTGCAAGCCTACATTTGTATATTGAGCTACGTAAAGTTTAGGAACTAAGAGCAAAGTAAAATCGTAACAGATGATCGTCCAAGCACTATACAGTTCCCCCAAAAATCGTATATAGGCCTACTTTTTCTCCAGCAGGTAATATACAAGTACTAGAAGACAAGTCTATAAAGATATAGCCTAAGTGGATCATTGAGGTTTTCTGATCTCACTGAGATATGAAACATGTAACAGATGTGGCCGCGCCCCAGTCGGCCGACGTTCGCCTGCAGTCATGGTCGCCGGTGGCCTGTATACCTGAGTGAATTTAATCGACCGACACCGACTACTGATAATGTGAACCATGCCCATGTGAGGCAGCTAAACGAAACCGAACTAAACTGACATTTACTTAGGCCAAATTCAGTAACTTTAATGTAATCTCTTAATCCTGTTAGGAATAGTTCTGGTTTGGCTTCATGGCTAAATCATTATCCATCGAGCATGGAGAGAATTATCCATGAAAGGCCTGGGTGTTAAGTATAACATATAAATTACAGTTTATATTAACATGTAGCCCAGTCCTGTAACTTTAATGGGTTATTTCCAAACAAAACACAGAACCAGGAATGTAATTAAAACATCTATCGTTTAAGGAAGTGTGTGTGTCGCTAAATCTGGTCCTGTATTTTTTTTAAATCTCTCACCTCGTGGCTGTGCGCGCCCGAACAAGTGTGTGTGTGTGTGTGTGTGTCTCATAGCACGCTTAGCCTATCTATTTGCGTTGTATACCATTTTCCAGAACCCCCACACCCCTTCCAAATATTATACTCTGCTAACTCTGCACTCACCCTCTCTGAACCCAGGGGGACGACGCCCCCAGCCCCGTGCACCTTTAATATAGCTGCCTGTGAAACCTGATGTTTGCTTAGCGGTAGGGCGCCTGAATATTTGCACAGTAAATCTATCAGAGAGTTGGTATAATGGAAGCAGGCACATTATTCTAACCACCCCACCGCCCTCTTTGGCAAATAGTGAAGATGGCTCTGAAATTATAACCGTAAGGTTGCATATTAAACAGTGGATTATGTGATATTTATACATATTAACTGTCTGGTTGACTGAGAAGTAGAAATACTTTGTTACTGTAGGCCTACTTAAGTAGATTTTTATGGTATCGTACTTTAGTCCACTATTATTTTTTGGACAACTTTTTACTTTCACTTCTTACATTTTTTACACAAACATCTGTACTTTCTACTTCTTGCATTTTCAAGCCAGGCTCATTACTTTAGTGTTAATCTGAAGGAGTGTAATACAGGGAAACTATTATACTGTTGTTACACTGTGGTTACACTGTGGTTACATTGTGATTATGTTGCTATTACACTGTTGTTACACTTGTTACACTGTTGTTACACTTATGTTGCTATTACACTGTTGTTACACTGTTATTGTGATGTTACACTTATTATGATGTTATGTTTTGTATTACACTTATGTTGTTAATAAGCTTTATTTTTTAACAAGTTTTGTGCAGTCCAGTTCATGTTTTTTTTAATTACAAGTCTATTACAAATGATTAGGCTTGTAGTAGGCTATGTCAATCATAACAAACAAAACAAAAGTAATTTTGTGTTTCCTACACTACACCTAATTAGCTTTTGGGCCACGTTAGTGCAACACCGTTAAATCGTAAGTTGAAGCCTTCAGAGCTGTTGTTGTTCAATGTTCCCGGGTGGTGACCGCGCGTTGCCCAGCTCCGCGAGGAGAGGAGTGCCTTGTATGGCAACGCGTGATGATGATCGTTCTCAAATGGGGTGGGGTGGAGAGGGTGAGGGGCTTGGAAACCGATCCGCTCTAGGCTCGCACACATGCACCGACACTCTCTGCTCTGCCGGCGAGCGGAGAGGATAAAGAAGAACTACACACCTCCCGTTCTCCTCCGACGCACGCGCATCTTTTAGAATCACAGCTGGAGATCTGACACGCTGCCTGAGAGTGTACCAGACAAACTCACTGGAGGGAGTAGAACCCGTCGTGATTTGTTTTCAAACTCCGATGGCTGTGTAACCGGTCCGTCAAACACGCAAGGGAAAACGCAGAAACCGTTCCAGTGGATTGGGGGACGCGTCACGCATTGTTGGATCTGGGCTTAGTTTGTGTTCTCGGGAAATACGCACAAATATGGATACTAACAGCCTATCAACCGCATTTATAATAGCATTGACAACGTTGTCCTGTGTATCAACTTTGGAGTTCCCAACAGAACGTGTGTAAGTACAGTAGGCGACACGCTTTAACTTTCTATAGTTATGTCCTTTTCTATAAATTACAGTGGCATCAGTATTATACTATCGCTTTCTGTAAAACAATGAGGATAATAGTACAGTAGGCTTATTGTCAACTGTGACAGAGTGCGATATATGCCTATTTGCAATGTATGAATTAGGTTTGTAATGCCGTAGCTGAGTTTGGGTCTGAATTGTAAGCTCACGGTTTAGTGGCAAACTGGAAAATCGATTACTCATGGGCTAATCCAATTTTCATTACGTAACTCCGACGAAATTGTATCCAAATCAATGAATAGAGAGGACGGTGCTCTCTCGCTTCCAGCATCCTAAAGTGTGATAGTAACTTCCAGCCACCGTATATGTCCGGCCAATAGTAACTCGCACTCAAGAACAATTTAGTGTCAAAAAATAAAACGTGTAGGCTATCTTCTGATTTAAAATATCAGTTTGACACATTATAAATGAACATGTAACTCAACTCAGCACAACTGAAACAAAACACGGTTGATTATTATTCATCACGCATTTCAACCATAGTTTTTTTTTTAACAGTTGTCTCTCTTCCACAGCTTACAGGTTGTCAGCCGGTTCAGAAACTAGTAGTCTAATTGTTGAAGCAGGCCCCCAGGTCTCCACACTTAAGTGTAATAATAAAAATAGAAACCACCCGGTTCTTTACCGTGGTGGAATACAAGTTGTCCAATCTTGCTCAGCATTTCATTTAATCATTTAAATAATAATACTTGACCCCTAGACCCTACACGCTTTACATTTATTTCAGTTAATATTAGGTTTATCTTTTTTTCTCCAAATAGACAACAGGTTTCCGAGGTTAGGCTATAGCTACAGTATGCTACAGTTTAGTAAATGGGCTTGGTGATGGTGGTGGGGAGGGTGGGGTAGATTTGGAATTCATACGAGGTCCCGCCATGGAGAGACCAGTATGGCACTCAGCCTAATAGCCCACAGTATGATGTCAGACTGCCACAGCAGCCACCCACTCATTGAAATAGATTTTATGGAGAGCAAATAGATTGATTACCCCACCCACCCATCTCCCATGCATTGTTCAGACATGCCAGTGTGAAGGCATAGATAAACATAATTTGAAATATGGAAGAGGAGAGTTTCAAAGCAGATCAGGTGACAGTATTCAACAATTCCACAGGGAATTACTACTGAACCTTTTAGCTTGCTAAATGTTAGTTCTAGCAATGCTAATGTTATAGTATTAGGTTGTGCAGTATAAAATTATAATCATCCCTAGAATGTGTATTGGGTGTGTTCATAACTGTGCGTGCGGTTGAGTGAATAAAGATGACCCCTGCTTCACTTTGTCGATGTCACGTCAGCTGTATGCCTTTGTCTTTCTCACTGTCTGCATGGAAGCTGTTGCTGTTGGGAGAGATCTTGCTACAGTACTAGCGAGAATAATAATGTGTAGAAGTAACACATTAGAACAAGCGAGAAGTAATAATGTGCTCCTTATTTAAAGTACAGTGACAGTGATTTTGAGTGACAGCCTGGACTCTTCAAGGGGAATGTCACGAAAGGAGACCGAACAATATTTTTGGGTGACTCACAGCACGAGCGACAACATCTACTGTATGTGTGTGTGTGTGTGTGTGTGTGTGCGTGTGCGTGTGTGTGTGTGTGTGTGTGTGGTGTGCGCACGTTTGTGCGTAACATGATCCCTTGGTTGAGTATAGCTGGGGGTGTTTTCTGTTCTCTTGGAGAGGGACAGGTGGACACTGTGGTCCATTATTAGCTCATCAGTGGTTGGTCCCTTCCTGTTTTTCTTTGCTCATGTAGCTCTCTTCTCTCTTCTTCTCTCTACTTCTCTCTTCTTCTCTCTTCTTCTCTGTACCCCTCCTCTCCTCCTCTCCTGTCTCTGTACATCAACAAGGATACATGCACGTAGGCACGCATGCCTTGTCTCCCTCTCTTCTTTTTCTCTGTCATGTCCTTTCTTTTTCTCTTTCCCCGCTTTCTCTCTCTCCTCCTTTCTTCCCCCTCTTCTTCTCTCTGTCAGCATGCATGACTGCATCTTTGTGATTCGGCTTTAACCTCTGATTTCAGTGTCTCCCTGCTTCAGATGTGCTCTTCTGTAGACTGTGTTGCCCCTCTCTCCATCTCTCATCTGTCTCCTCTTCCTTTTCTCTCACTCCTGCTTTCTCTTTCTTCTCTTTCTTTCTTTCAACCTTCCCTTTCCCTCTCTCTCTCTGTGCTCCCAGGCAGATGATGAACATCATCAAATCTGAAAGTCTGATGTCACAGATTGTGCCCCAGAGAACCCGGCGCCATGCAGCCAGCGCACAGGGGACGAGGGGGTGGGGGAGAGAGGGAGAGAGGGTGTGGGGGAGAGAGGGAGAGAGGGGGGTGGGGAGAGAGGGAGAGAGGGGGTGGGGGAGAGAGGGAGAGAGGGGGTGGGGGAGAGAGGGAGAGAGGGTGTGGGGGAGAGAGGGAGAGAGGGGGTGGGGGAGAGAGGGTGTGGGGGAGAGAGGGAGAGAGGGTGTGGGGAGAGAGGGAGAGAGGGGGTGGGGGGGAGAGAGGGTGTGGGGAGAGAGGGAGAGAGGGGTGTGGGCGAGAGAGGGAGAGAGGGGGTGGGGAGAGAGGGGGTGGGGGAGAGAGGGAGAGAGGGGTGTGGGGGAGAGGAGAGGGAGAGAGGGGGGTGGGGGAGAGAGGGAGAGAGGGGGGTGGGGGAGAGAGAGGGGGTGGGGGAGAGAGGGAGAGAGGGGGGTGGGGGAGAGAGGGGGTGGGGGAGAGAGGGGGGTGGGGGAGAGAGGGAGAGAGGGGGTGGGGGAGAGAGGGAGAGAGGGGGTGGGGGAGAGAGGGAGAGAGGGGTGGGGGAGAGAGGGGAGAGAGGGGGTGGGGGAGAGAGGGGGTGGGGGAGAGAGGGAGAGAGGGGGTGGGGGAGAGAGGGAGAGAGGGGGTGGGGGAGAGAGGGGGTGGGGGAGAGAGGGAGAGAGGGGGGTGGGGGGAGAGAGGGGGGTGGGGGAGAGAGGGAGAGAGGGTGGGGGAGAGAGGGAGAGAGAGGGTGGGGGGAGAGAGGGAGAGAGGGGGTGGGGGGAGAGAGGGAGAGAGGGTGTGGGGGAGAGAGGGAGAGAGGGTGGGGGAGAGAGGGGGAGAGGGGTGGGGGAGAGAGAGGGTGGGGGAGAGAGGGAGAGAGGGTGTGGGGGAGAGAGGGAGAGAGGGGGTGGGGGAGAGAGGGAGAGAGGGTGGGGGAGAGAGGGAGAGAGGGGGGTGAGGGAGAGAGGGGGTGGGGGAGAGAGGGGGTGGGGGAGAGAGGGGAGAGAGAGGGTGGGGGAGAGAGGGAGAGAGAGGGTGGGGGAGAGAGAGGGAGAGAGGGGGTGGGGGAGAGAGGGTGTGGGGGAGAGAGGGAGAGAGGGGGTGGGGGAGAGAGGGTGTGGGGGAGAGAGGGAGAGAGGGTGTGGGGGAGAGAGGGTGGGGGAGAGAGGGAGAGAGGGTGTGGGGGAGAGAGGGAGAGAGAGGGTGGGGGAGAGAGGGAGAGAGGGTGTGGGGGGAGAGAGGGAGAGAGGGTGTGGGGGAGAGAGGGAGAGAGAGGGTGGGGGAGAGAGGGAGAGAGGGTGTGGGGAGAGAGGGGGTGGAGGGGAGAGAGGGAGAGAGAGGCACAGCTTATCTGGTTTCACAGTCTGCCTAACACAGTCCACTGGCCTGGCTGACCCATGCTTTTAAGAGGCTGGGATGGTACAGCACATGTTTATGTTGTTATACTGAACAAAGGACCAATATCCTCCCCTCTCCCCACTCCCCTCTCTCTCTCTCCCCACTTCCCCTCTCCTCCCCTCTCCCCTCCTCTCCCCACTCCCCTCTCCCCACTCCCCTCCACTTTGTGTTTCGTTTCTCTATGGCTTCCACCCCCCTCTGTGCTGTATTTCCCCCACTATAGTGTAATTAGATTTCATGCTCAACCAGTTAAGTAGATATGCCTGTTTCGTCCCTTGTACTGTCTCCGCTAATCAGCAAGCATAATGTCAGGCCTCTCTCTGTCTCAGAAGGCTGAAGATGTTGTTAGCGTCTACGAAGAAGGACAATGTCGCAAATTTAGCAATTTTGCTGGTTGTCTTTGGGGGGGATTGCCCTCATGAACATCTGGGTACTAGGTTGTCACACTGCTAAGGGTTAGGTTGTGGGTTCGATCCCCACATGGAACACACGTGTTGGCATATGCGCGACCTGCTAGGCACGGTCGTAGCTAACTTGGGTCTCCCTGGCTCTCTGTCGCCTCCTGACCAGAGGGATTTAACAGGTGTATTTCAGGAGGAACGCTTTCGCGCACACACACACACACACACACACACACACACACACACACACACACACACACACACACACACACACCCTGAAGACAAGATCTAGGCCCATTACTCATACTAGTCACTGCTCCTTAGCCCTTTTATCTATTCATCTTATTCTCCCACTCTCAGTGTATTTCTCTCTCCCCGATTCACTTCAAGTCCTCTCTTTCCATCTCCTCACTCTCTCCTCTCAAACCCCCTCCCTCCCTCCCTCCGTTCATCTCTCAACATGTGCGCTAAATTTAGATATTTTTTGCTGTAGGGAGGGGGGTCAGGGGTCTGGTCTCAGACCTGAGTTAGGGTTTGTGACTGGGGGTCGGGGACGTAGTCTAAGATATCATCATAGAATATTAAATTGTCCTGTCCCCTTCCTGTAAATCTCCCCCTTGCTCCTCCACTGATGGTCTGTGGAGCCATATTTTATGTGTGGTGTCCGATGTTACTTTAGTGTCTGGTTTAATTGGCTGCTGCTGCTACTACTGTAGTACTACATGCAATACTACTACTAATACTACATATATGCTTGATTCCGCGTTTTGCTTTAGGCTAAGAACGTCATCTTTTTCATTTCATGTTTTCATAATAATACAGGGAGCCGGGAACCCCTGTAAATGAAACTTCTTAATGAATCGGATTATATGACATAATCTGTCAAACAATAAGTTAAACATGAACAGTACAAAGAAAGAAATGTGTACCTGAGTGTGCATGTACAGGAACACGAAGGAACAAGCACCTCATGCAGGGCTACAGGCCTGCATCACTGTAATCTTGTGCCACATGGAACTTCCTGGAATTTTCCATTGCAACGTTGCCCAGGAAACCTTGTGAATAGTTAGCAGCTGGTTAGACATAATGCCCTGTCCACCACAGGAAGCACATGTGTACTACAGCCCTGACACAAAGAATGGGAACTGTAGTTTTTCAAGAGTTGTGCAAACTTAGCAAGTCAATTAAAGCACAAGGCCAAATAGACATTTAGCAATTGGAGAAAATCTAGAGAATTATGTGTGTTGATTGTCTCGCCACACACAAGTCTTAGTCTAGTCCAGCAAAAGTATTTTGCATGCTATATGTTCCAAGTCTATAGTGCATTGCTGGATAATCAGGAGATTTCTCCCCAAATCATCCTCATCCACCATAATCATCAGTTATCAGATGTCTCAAGTGGGAGCTGTTTCTCCCCTGTAAGAGTCTCTGTTGCTCACGTGACCTTGTATTGAGACGGGAGCACTGCTCCAAGGTGGCCACGGGCAGCGTGGTGCCTTCAGAGAGCTGTCCAAACTCAGCCCCAGCTAGAGGAACACTCACCTGGTTGTGGAGGTGCCTGGATTGATGTCGACTATTTTGGGCCAGAAGGGTTTTTTGTCACACCACATCGTGCAAAATAGAGAGTTGTTAGAGTAAATGGAGTGTGTGTGTGTGTGTGTAAGAGAGAAAATGTGAGGGAAAGAAGGAAGTGAGAGAGTTTGATCTGGACAGAAGATGAGAGATGAAGAGAAGATGTTAGAATGAGAGAAGGTGAGAGAGAACGAGAGGAAGAGGGATATTTGTGGAGACGAGCAGGAACGCCAGGAGAAGATGCGAAATGTGTGAAACGACACCTCTCTCTTTCTGTCTCTATCTCTCTGTCTCTCGCTCGCTCTCACACACACACACACACACACACTCTGTACGGTATATATCATACACATCTCTCTCGTTCGCGCCACCCCGCCTCCTTTTAGTCTGGGATTTCTTCTCCCTCCTGTCACGCCTGCGTCCCTGATGCCGTTACTGAAATTCAATCACAGAATGTCTGGAGCCTAAAAAGTGTTTGGAGAGGAAATGAGGTCACAGAATCCTCTCCATTTCTATGGAAACCTGAACCTGTCACATCCTACGCCGGTTGCGTCCTGGTTTGTGGCTAGTTACTCCATACCCATCTCACTGTTTCCTAAAGTTTTGCAGATGTACAATATTTCTACCATTTCTGCATTTGTTTTTGTTTCTGGAATTGTGTTTTAGTTCATTGTGTCACAGGGAGACACTGTAGAAAGTAGAACTTTAAGTTCCATGGGTCAAGGTCCATTAATGCAGTAGTTAGGTTGCATCTATATGTACAGTGTTAGTAGCAGGTGTGGTAGTCTGACAGAACGACCACTAATAAACACTCTGTTCCTTTCTCCCGATGTCACAGTGGTACCTTTGTCCTAGAATGTAACTTGCTTGGACATGGGCGTAGGGATAATTTCCTGGGCGTTGTTAGGTCTGTCAGGACGTATTCCTACTCACCTGCAGGGTGAGGTGAGACAGAAGAGGTGCGGACAACACTGACCAGCGGCCGTGGGGACAGCGGGTCAACTCTGTCCTGTTGGCCCAGGGGAGAGGGGTCGAATCTAGGCAAGGGTTGCTTAGAAAGGGTGGAAAGGATTTCAATACTGGATAAGTGTGTGTACCACTACCGCTAATTAGAGCCTTGCTCAATCTCTTATTAGGTATCGCCTCTTGACTCAATTACAGACAGTCTGTCATCCTCCCTCTCTCCCTCTCCCTCTCTCTATCTTGCTCTCGCTCTCTCTCCTTCTCTCTCTCGCTCTCGCTCTCTCTCTCTCTCGCTCTTTCACAGTTTTTTATCTGCTTTCTATCTTCTCATCAGTGCTTGTGTCAGTCTCATTTCCCACTAAAAGCAGATTAGGAACCTGAATTACAATCATTAAAGGTTCAGTGCAGCGAAGAAGATAAAAACAGGAACCCTGTTATAATGTGCTTCCTTCCAGACCGTTTATCTGTTGCTCTCTCTCTCTCTGTCCCTCCCTGTCTTTATCTTCCTCTCTTCCTCTCTTTTTCTCTCGCTCTCTCTCTGTTCCTTACTCTGACAGTTTGACAGCGTTTAGAGGGCTAATGCAGTTGTTCTGAAAGCTAATTCAAGTGTCAAAACATTGCAGTGTTTACAGGGTTTTCTGGGTGTGGGGTGACTCTGGAGAGGTTGATGATATGTTCACTCTGTTTCCTGTGTCTGTATTTGGTCCCTAAGAAAAAGAACAAAGCTGGTTGGCCCTTGTCTTTAAAGCTTTCTACATGAGCAGTCTCCAGATATAGAAGGCAGGGATGAGCATTCGTGTTTAAGACAAGATGCTGTGGATGCCAGAATGGATGGAAATCATTCCACTCTTTAAAACACAAGTAATTGCATCCTTAATATAGAGGAAACCGTCTAGGGAGACTTTCTAGAACGTTCTCTCCGAGACCTAAATTTAAGGCGGTTTGACCCCATCACACAACAACTTATCAGCATAACGAACGACTGGCCGGCACCCAGTGAAGCTTGATGTGTCACTCTATTTCTAAACCTTACTTCAACTCTCCTTAATTTTTTTTTCGGTTGCTAAACCAGCCAACTGAAATCAGCTGCATCATTTCAAAAATATGAAAGCGATGAAATGGAGAGGAGAGGACAGAAATGGCCTCAGTAGCTAGTGAGGCCCGAGGGCCGACCCTGCCAGAAGTCACACAGCCATGCTCCAGCTCTGAGTCAGGATCTCTATTCTGGGCTCCGGCCCACCCCGCTGTATCAAGCCCGGGGATTGGACAGTCTGCTCCGGAACAGCTTTTATCATTGGTCGGATGCCTTTTATGTACGAGGGAGGTTACTGGTCTGTGCTGAAACAGGTTGGTTGGACTGAGTGGAGATGTGTGGCGTTGGAAGGTGTTTTCAGAGATCTTTTAGAGTTTGGAGATGCTCTCAACTCAGGGAGCTGTGTACTAATTAGACCCCAGGAATACTTAGCTCCCTCACACGCACATCCAGACACAGCACTGATGTTACATAATACTCGCCCTAACAGTGACCACCACAGAACACACACACACACACACAGATTATTACACAGAAAATCTGGTAAATTAGTTGCACCTGCCCCTCTGACCTTTGACCCTGCTGACCTGTAAAACCCCTACTCTGGTTTCACACACACGCACACACAGACACACACACATCTGAAAAGAATGAGGAAGTAGAGGGTTCCTATAGATAGTCTATCTACACAAGAGCAAGGCAACCTCCTGGAGAGAACTTCAACAAAACCCTACAGTCTGTTTTGGTAGTCGGGGAGTCTTTTAGAGGCAAAAGGCAAGAAAGGAAGCACAGCGCGCCTCACAGAGCCGGGAGGACTCTCACTTGGCTGGGTTTCACAATGCTCCACTCTGCACAAGCGCCCGGGTGTGCAACTGAACTGCTGCTGCCTCTTGTCCAAACCGCTTCACCAGCCATTTTGGGTCCTTTCACCCCCTCCCCTTATACTGTGCATTACCAACCCACCCCTCTCCCCCACCCTCCCCCAGTGGGGGTCGTGGGGGGGTTAGAAGAGGGGAGGGGTGAGGGATGTTATCTCATTTTTCCACAGTGCTCTCCAAGTTTCCATTTCTCCTACGACTTTGTAAAACTCTTTTCTTTTCCCTGACAGTCTCATTGTTTCTGCTACATTTCTGGCTTGTCTGTTTTGGTTTGGTTTAGTTTGTTCAGTTTGTTTTTGTGTCGCAAGCTGTTTGGTGCAGATTGACCACATACCGTAGATAGGACACAATCAGAGTAGTCAGGATTATTTCTCAATGAAACAGGGAAACTGAGAACTTATGCTTTTAGCATTGTTCAGGTTTGAGGCTGCGTGGCTATTTTCTGAAACCTGTTTGTTATTTCAGACCATACACAGGATAATGGGTTTCACACTAGAACCAACCATGAACTGCAGAACCTCCAGGCTGCAGGAGACTAGGGGGGGACTAATCATCCTTACCCAGAAACAGTGGCCTTCCCTGGGACACAACCACATAGTTGTTGCTCCCCATTCCTCATTACAGCTCCAGAGTAGGGCTGCCCTTGGCCTTAGATTCTGGTTCAACTTCCCAGTCCCAAATTAGAGACTGTAATGTAAAACTCGCTGGGGATATAGGGTGCATGGACTATTTATTCCTGCCTGCAAAGGTTTAAATATATTTTAAATATGTAAAAGTTAGCAGCAAGGATGTTGAGTTGATTGGGTTTCTGATGTTGAGGGGTGAATCGGGTCGTTGTGTGTTCCCTCTGTCAACACACTACGGGACCGTCCTCCCGTAGTGACGAAAAGCGAGACGGACGTGTAGCCGAGCAACCTGTTGAGCAGGGCAACGTTTTCCACGGCAACCGCTCGCAAGTTCTCCCTCACGTCTGCACGCCAAGTTAGGAGACCTTGACTTGACCCCTGTGAGCCGGTGAACGCAGAAACACTTCCTGTCCTCAGCGGTATGCCAGCCCCTGATTTACTTATGTACCTAGGTGATGTGCATACTGTAAGTGTGTGTGTGTGTACTCGTCGTGAGTGTGTGTTGGTGCTTTATTGCAGGAACAGACTATGCTGACCGTTGTACCGGCTCCAGCCTCTCTCCTAACCCCTCTCTCCTAACCCCTCTCTCCTAACCCCTCTCTCCTAACCCCTCTCTCCTAACCCCTCTCTCCTAACCCCTCTCTCCTAACCCCTCTCTCCTAACCCCTCTCTCCTAACCCCTCTCTCCTAACCCCTCTCTAACTCAGCTGTCTCTGGGAGGCTAAATATACGGAGCTGGTATGCTTCTCCCTGCGCCGGCGCTCCCTGCTCACATTACCCTGTGGTCTCTAAATAAGATAACACTGAGAGGTCAGGTGTCGTAGAGGTCAGGGCTGGAGGGCTCCGGAGCAGGAAGGGTTGACACTTCAGGGGGGGGAAAGTTCATTTTCTTGATGTGTTGTCTTATGTATTGTTAATGACGCCAGGCGTGGGGGGCGGGCCTGGGGGGCAGGCGTGGGGGGCAGGCCTGGGGGGCAGGCCTGGGGGCCAGGCGTGGGGGGCAGGCGTGGGGGGCAGGTGTGGGGGGCGGGCCTGGGGGGCAGGCCTGGGGGGCAGGTGTGGGGGGCAGGTGTGGGGGGCAGGCCTGGGGGGCAGGCCTGGGGGTGAAGGGGGTGTTTGTGTAGACTGCGGAAGAGGAGACCTCACATGGACAGTTTTTGTAACTGTATCACGGCCCGGGTAATGAGAATCCTGGGTGTTTTGACACGTCGGGGTATTTATATAGAATATCGCACACCATACACGTGGATACACCTCTACCTACTCACCCCTCCTCTACCGCTTTACACTCTACCTCATTCCCCCTCCCCTCCTCCACCCCTTACACCTCCACCCCCTCTCCTCCTCACCTCTCCTCCACCCCCTCTCCTCCTCCTCCTCCTCCTCCTCCTCCTCCTCCTCTCTCCTCCTCCTCACCTCTCCTCCTCCTCTCTCCTCCACCCCCTCTCCCCCTCATCACAATGCTGGCACTGCCACTCACACACAGACAACCCTGGGTACATCTTGATTTTCATACACCGATCAATGACTGTTTAATCACCCCCGAGCTTCAGAGCGATGTTGTTTAGCATGTTGCCATGGTAATCTGTCCCCCAACTACACTCAGTGTCACATGATATCCAGGTTCCAATAGAAGCGAACGTCACAATTTGTAAAACAACAATTTATCGTAGCTGCTGAACATGTGCCATCGTTAAGTGAGTTGTGGATCCAGTCATGTGAGCCTCACTAGCCTGGGTTAGGGTTTAGATGAGATCAGCACCCGATTAATAGTGAATCTAACGTGATTTCCTCTGGTGTTCTCACAGGGTGAAGAACTGGGTTGAACAGATGCAACATGAGCTGGTGACATTGACAGATTCAGCCAGTGGGATTCACAATCTTGTCCAGGTGAGTTTCTCAACACACGTTTGGAAGTAAAAAACGCACATGTACTTATGCATCCATCCTGTATATACTCTGTTTGTCTCCATTTTCAACCTATGATAAACCTGTTTCCTCATGTAGAACCTGTGGGTCGAAAGTATTCTTGTTCAGTCCATGCGTTTGATCATATGTGTTAACCTGTTCATGCGTGCATGAGTGTGTACCGTGGTGTGACAGTACACTCACACACACACACACACACACACACACACTCATGTACAGTACGCATGAACAGGTTAACACATATGATCAAACGCACAGAGAAGCATGGTCTGTACATAAACACATCTCATTCCTGTGGCTTCAGAATCCCCTCAGGCTGCTAAATAATTGGCTGTTTGGCATTTCTGTGTTTGATTTTCATTTCTGTCTCCTCTTGCTGTGATTCAGAGTTGTATAATCTGCAAACAGATTCCACATTAAACCAATCAAAAGTCCCCGCTCGAATGAAGTCACCTTTGACCCCTGTGTCTCTTTCTCCTGATTGGTCCAGATCTTCCATAACCACAGGAAGCACTTCACCATAGAGTCCAACGACGCCAGACATCTGGTGTCCAGCGCAGCAGGGAACATCGAGAAGCTTCTGGCTAACCGCTCTCGCGCCCTTCATGTAAGAACACAACTTTACTCCTGCTACACACTCAAGTTGGGTCGCCCCTTTAGCTCACTGGGCAGGGCGCGTACCCTACGGGCTAAGGTCCCACACACAGCGGCCCGGGTTTGATTCCGGCTCGGGGACATTTCTGCATGTCCTCCCCTCTCTCTCCCTCTCATAGCCTTCCTGCCTGTCTCTGTCACTGTCCAAAAAGGCAGAAAACATAAATAAAGGAATCTCTGGTAATTCAGTCTCTGGGAACGAGTTTAGGAAATGAAATCTGTTTTTTCTACTTGAGTCCTGTGACATCACGCCCCAAAGTAGCTTGATCTCCAACGCCACGCTCCTCGCCTCCCCCCCTCCCTCCCTCCCTCCCCCCTCCCTCCCTCCCCCCTACCCCCCCTTCCCTCCTCGCCTCCCCCCTCCCCTCTCTCCTCGTGGATCACCTTGATGACGACACGACGAGCTGCCAGCTCCCACGTTCCGGATCGATCCGGATCGATGCTCCTCGGGGAGAAACCTGTCAGTCTGTGTTTGGCTTGTGGCGTAGCAGCGTAGACGCCGTCGTAATCCCCCTGTCAATGCCATTAGGACCAGGGGTTTTCACAGCGTCACAATGGATAGGTTTGAGGAAATGATTGTTGTTTTCAGTTGTTGCGACCATAGATATATATAAAGGGTAGACGTCTCGTCCGCGTTGCCGGACAACAGAGTCGAACGTCCGCACATGGCGGCCATCTTGCTACAGTCAACTCGCTCACCCATAACATTGTGTTGATGCTAAAGTTAATTTTTAAATGACCATAACTTATCAACGTCAGAGATGTCGTTATGCCACTCTCCATCTCTGACGTTGATAACAAACCAAACCGTTTAAAAATCGATTGAAAATTGAGCAAGTTATGGTCATTTAAAAAGTACATGTAGCATCAACACAATGTTATGGGTGAGCGAGTTGACTGTAGCAAGATGGCCGCCATGTGCGGACGTTCAAGACTCCGCCGTAAGACATCTAGTCTTTATATATATCTATGGTTGCGACAACGCCGGCAGCCAGGCAGGGAAACATGAGGTTTTTCTCCGATTCAAAAGCAACATGTAGCTAGTTAGTATGTGTCTTTAAAGTGCCATTTACGACATGTTTACCTGAAAAGACTGGAGGCTACCTGGCTAACGACGATGTTTAGACACTTAGCTAGCACGCATTGGTGCCTGACAACATGTCTTTTGGTCTCGCAGAGTTTAGACAACAATGAGAGCACTACTGGATGTCATCAATGGCACCACATACTTCATCAAAAAACACTGTATTCTGTCACTGTCAGAATACACAGAAAATAGGCTAATTAGCGTTGATGTCAAGAGGTGAACTGTGATGTTTTCCACCTCCTGGAGAGAGTGGAACCAACCTATCGTACCATATGTGACGGTGGAAAGCTATTCGTTTAGTTGAGAAACAGGATGTTGATAGATGTGCTGTTTTATTTTCCTCTTTGTAAGGGACCATCTGTCACTTTTAACCTGCCTGCTGGCAATACAGGGGTGTTGTGTGTGTGTGTGTGTGTGTGTGTGTGTGTGTGTGTGTGTGTGTGTGTAATAGCGGTGTGGGGGTGGGTGGGGGGTGGGGGGGATAGGGGTGATGTACGGGAGTTGACCGGATGCTCTTTTATGAGTGACAGTTTCACACTGACTAACCACACACTCTGGCCAGTCTGGCCTTTGGGTAATAAGAGAGAATCGAGTTTAGACACTCAGAACACACACACACACACACCTATTGACCTTCCCTATGGCGTGTGTCTCTCTCCGTACTTACACACTGACACACACTGACACACACTGACCATGACAGAGGGAGAGTGAAAGAGAGAGAGAGAGATCAGGGGAGAAGGATAGAGAGAGGAAAGAGGGAGATTGCTAGAGAGGGGGGAGAGAAAGGGAGCCAGAGAGAGAGAGAGAGAGAGAGAGAGAGAGAGAGACAGAGAGAGAGAGAGAGAGAGAGAGAGAGAGACAGAGAGAGAGAGAGGGACTGATAGAGAGAGAGAGAGAGAGGAGAGAGAGAGAGAGAGATGAGAGAGAGAGAGAGAGAGAGAGAGAGAGAGAGAGAGAGAGAGAGAGAGAGAGAGAGAGAGAGAGGGCTAAAGAGAAAGAGAGAGAAAGAGAGATTAGGGAGCTAGAAAGAGAAAGAGAAAGAGAGAGAGCTAGTGTAGACCAGTGGAGTGCTGTGACCACCAGTCCCCCTGAGGGAGTGTATGGTAGCGTAGTGCCGGTAGAGCAGGCCCATCCATTAGACCCTTAGCAAGAGAAACAACAGGAGCTCCCATTACACCATTCAACAAGCGCCACTCTCCTTTCAAAACACCAGCTCCTATTAGGCCTCTCTCTCCACGCCCTGCTCTCTCACACACTCAAACACACACACACGCACTCAAACACGCACACACAAGCACACACACACGCACTCAAACACGCACACACAAAGCACACACACACGCACTTAAACACGCACTCAAACATGCACACACACACTCAAACATGCACACACACACACTCAAACATGCACACACACACACACTTAAACAGGCACACACACACAAACGCGGAAAAAAAAACAAATAGCCCAACCCTCCTGGATACACGCAGGTAAAAGGTGACAAATGGCGTCTATCAGACCTATGAACAAACTGGTATACATCAACAACCAATCCCATCTCCTGTCCAGACGGATCGGCAGAGAGGGGTATATCTCTCTGTGCAAACATAGAATCAAACATTCATTTCCCTCTCAGCCTTCAACCTGCCCATTGTGACACAGAGAAGAAGAAAAACAACGAATTGCACTGAGAAGAGAATTAGCTTAAAGCTGTAAAGGCTGCACTGGCTCCATGCCACACGTAGTAACAGGATAAACAATAAACTACTCTGGGATCATTTATCCCTCAGTTCTTGTTTGCTTCCATGTCCCAGAGAAGCAGCACAAGCACAGTCGTCTAGAAGGGATCTGAGGGCGAGACAGAGTTTCCTGTTTTAGCTTGAGAGGAGGAAATAACAAAGATGTTTTAGACACACATTCACAAACGGATACTTTCGACACACAAACTAACCAACACACACACACACACACACATACAGACACCCTGCAACATACACACGCTGTTTGAGAGACTGAGATCCCTGGTCCTCAGGGCTACATGATGAGGAAGGGGTGTGGTTGAGATAGCGTCGTAAACACTCCATTACCACAAGCTGCTTGTCCTCCTTCAACCCAGGAACTCCTCTCTCTCTTATCCCTTCTCTCACTCTTCCCTCCACCTTTCTTCTCCTTTATTTCACACACACACTCTCTTTTTCCTCTCCTTCACTTTCTCTCTCTCTTTCTCTCTCTTTCCCTCCTGTTTCCTTTTCACACATACTGTACACACACACACACACACTATCTCGGTCTCTCTCCTCTCTCCCTGGCTGGTTTGCTGGGCAGGCGTGGATGCAGGGTATCTGATGTGGTGCCAGGTGCCACTGTAACACGACAGGCTCCCTGTGGGGCATGGGCACCAGCTGTATGTACAGGGTTCTCTCTCTCTATCTCTCTGTCTCTCACTCTATCTCTATGTCTCTCACTCTATCTCTGTCTCTCACTCTTTCTCTCTCTCTATATATATTTCTCTCTCTTACTCTCTTAGTACTCTTTCATCTTTCTCTTTCTCCCACTCTGTCTTAGTCTCTCTTATTATTTCTCTCTCTGTCTCTCTCTCTTTCTCTCTGGCATTCCCACTTTGTGGGACTTTCCCAATTTACCATCTTTAACAAATCAACCACCACCTTTTAAAAACGCCTTCCAAGAACATTCTAGAAAACCCCCAAACAGTCGTGATGGTCGCTTGGACAGGAGGAGGAGTGATGCTGTGGGTTGTTTGTTCTGTGGATCCGGTCTCCACACAGCAGATTAAAAATGATGTGTCACTCCTCTGTGTTTCTTAGACAGTCAAGTAGCATGATAGTTGTGCATTCTGTTTCGGGAGATTACACCACACAGACAAAACAAGTGTGTTACTGTTCCCCACACCCTCGCCTCTTCCGATGCCTCTGATCTTTCTTCTCTCTCTCTTCCTTGCTCACTCGCTCCTGTGTGGTACTTCCTGTGTGGTACTTCCTGTGTGATTTGTGAGCATGGGTGCCGGTCATTTGGGATATGGATGATAAACACTACTGAGATGGAAGAAAATATTTCACAGAAAAAGCAGCGTCTTGAGAAACATAACCGTGGCTCTCTCTCTCTCTCTCTCTCTCTCTCTCTCTCTCTCTCTCTCTCTCTCTCTCTCTCTCTCTCTGTCTCTGTCTCTGTCTCTGTCTCTGTCTCTCTCTGTCTCTCTCTGTCTCTCTCTGTCTCTCTCTGTCTCTCTCTCTCACTCTCTCTCTGTCTCTCTCTCTCTGTCTCTCTCTCTCTTTTCCCTCCTTTTCTACCTTCACTCCCTCTGGCTTCTTTTTACATCTCTATTTCCTTGCTTACCCCCCCCTTCTAACACACTGATGATCTCTCCTCACCAGATCACTCCTGTACTGGTCAGGATGATCTCTCCTCACCAGATCACTCCTGTACTGGTCAGGATGGGTGGGCGTCTCCTGTCATGCTACAAAGAAATCCCAGGCGTGTGTGTTAACTGTGTGTGTGTCGACAGTTCATGATATTGTTTGCCCATGCCCCCAAGTACCCTCCGATGTGTGTGTGTGTGAGTGTGTGTGTTTATAAGCCATAGCCATATCGATCTGACCTCCCTTTGACTGCTATTGTCCAGTGTAGCTCTCTTTGATATCGAGACCACCTCAGGCTTTCTGTCTGCGAGGCCTTCATGAATTATTTACCTCCCATTTCCAACACACTTGGATCGGGCCTGTGGTTAACCTCTTCTGAAGGAATAGCCGACTTTCCCCAGCAATAGGGGTGACAGCAGAGATTGGTTGCATGCGTGGGTGTGTTCCAGATGTTAGCCCAGAGGGACAGGACGCAGGGGACACAGTTTTTAACAGGAAGCTAGTCTTTCTAACCTTAATGAGATCTGCAGCCTGAGACTGCTTTACTGAGTCATGTTAAACAACCAAACTGTATGTTAGAGGGCCATGTGATATCGAAAAGAAACCTGCCTATTTTTTTAGGTTTGGGGGCTTCTGAAAACATCTTGAGAATAGTGCTTCAAAGATCAGATGGTTCGGCCAAGCGTGTGGTTTCAAGGTCACCTTGCAGAGCTGTCTGATCTGAGGAGCCACACGATTCTGAGAGAAGGAAAAGAACAGAGGCTGAAAACGATGAATAGAAAGTGACAGAAACACTAAGGGGTGGGGTGTAAGAGAGAGCAACAGAACACAAGTACACCCAGGCTGTTGTTGTCAGAAGGAGAGGGGGAGAGAGAGAGAGAGAGAGAGAGAGAGAGAGAGAGGGAGAGGGGGAGAGGGGGAGAGGGGGAGAGAAAGAAAGAGGAGAGCTTGATATAGAGTAAGAATACAGAGTAGAGTTAGGGACTCTGTTGTGAATCTCAATATTGATTGGGCCGGGGTTATTTCAGTCGTGGGATTGCATTAGTCCTTTGGCAGGGGATATAAACGCCTTTGGCTCCCCACCAGATCCAACTCCACTGTTGGCTGCCATTTTGGAGAAAAAACAACAGTTGCCTCTCAACCCCAGCCTGTTGGGGAGATTTATATCACTCTGGGTGAACACCACTCGGCAGTTCAACGGGTGGAATAGAGGAGAACCCCCCCCCCCCCCCAAAAAGGGTCCCTAATGATGAGTGAGTGCGAGTGTACAGCCTCTAGACAACCCGCGATTCTGCAGCAGGATTTTGTAAAGTCTTAATTGACGGGTGAGCTTAGTATGAAGTTAACAAGATAACCAGGAGATGACAGCAATGGGTGATCTGGCTCTGTGGCGTGTCCTCACCTCACTCGAGTGGCACCGTATCTACGGAGCCCGGCTTGGATGCTGCCTGTTGCCATGACGCCCGGTCGCTAAGCGACGTGGGCATCACAAACAGACACTTGATGCACTAAACTAAGCACGTCTGCCTCTAACAAATGACACAGAATCAAAGCACATGTGCTAAAAACCCCACACTTAAATACCTGCTAAGTATCCATCTCTCTGTGAACATCTTGTTTTTATCAAAACAGCGTGTTATCCGGAGGACAAAGGCACTTGAAGCATTCTTGGAAGTAGCAGAAGAAGCGGAGACGTTTTAATAGGGCCCCATTAGCTGAAACAGTGCACTGTGGGTAATGTGGTGTTAGTAATTATAGTGGAGTGTGTGTCTGCAGTGTCTGATAGCCTGTTATTAGAAGTGGGCTAGTGGGGCTGGAAACGGTGACACACCGAGGGCCATTAAACACTGGAGTTCAAATCCTCAGAAACACATACACTATTTGTTGTCACACACACACACACACATCCATACATGGGAGGGTCACTGTACAGTAGTGTGTGTGTGTGTGTGTGTGTCTTATTAAATAGCAACAACTGAATTCCAGTCTGTCGTGTGAGACCACAGCATCAGATCCACAAAGCAGAAATAGTTTGACAACATTATGAAGGATGATAATTACCTGCAACATAGCACCTGCAAAGTCATGCTGTTAAATCAGCGCTGCAACAGAAACATCTACAAACGCAAAAGAATCTAACCACAGAAACCACAGAAAACACACTATGATAACAAACAAATATCCTCTGCATTTTCCGACAGATTCCTAACATGCACAAGTGACACATTTAATCACAATAACTGGGCAAATTATATTGATGGAATCTCAGCAATGGGAGCACTTCAGCATAACCTCCTCATTGAATAAGGACCTTGTGGATTTATAAGGGCCCAGCGGATATAATTCAGGTTGAACTATGGTCCAGCTGTTCTAGTCCAGCTGACGTGGCCTGAGATACCCCATATATCACCTCCTTCAGTCTGGGCAGAGATGCATCGCTGAGCAGGCAAAACGAGGAAAGACGTTATTACGACATCTGAATATGGATGTGAGACGTGAAAGAGAACCTGGTGCTGATGTTCTACAATGTGCCGATGTTCTAGCATGAGCACAACCGTTGTGAGCTGTGAAGTTTCTGAGACGTTTAGAAGAAGCATCTTTCCCGAGCCAGTGTGTTTCTCTGGAGTAAGTTAACCGGCTGTGTTCTCTCTGTCATCTCTCATTCCATCCTCTCCCGCTTGCTGAAACACACACTTGGCCCCAGACACACACTTAAGCACACACTCTTACACTCTCACTGTGTGAAGTCCATAGCGGTGTTTTATTGTGTTAGGGACCTGAGGGGCTCTCACACTGAGGCGTGAGACAGTTGCTTTGCACCAGACCCTCGCCTGTTGACAGGTGGTGCGACCACACACAGTCCTGACACGCCTTGAGCCAAAATGGCTCCCATCCTGCTTCCCTCCGTCGCCTGCGTGCTTGACAAGCCAGGCTGACTGTAAATACTGTCAGGTCGCTCACCGTGCCTTGAGCCAACATGTCTTCTCTCCAAATACGAGTCAGTTCATCTTGCCCCAAGCCAAGATGGCCCCTTCCCTGCTTCGCTCTTCCTTGCCAGAAGACTGTGATGCATATTTAACGGCGGTGACCTTTAGTCAATAATGTAGCCTCGTTTTCCAGCGAGGGGGCGGCGCTCAGAGGTAAAAGCAGATGGTCGGGATAAACCGCGGTAACCACGGCAACGTCTCACACTGCCTAATTTGTTTGGTAAGGATTTAACTTTAGCTGCAGACAGTCAACAGGACTTTGATAGCACTGCTGCAAGCACTGTTATAGCACCGAATTTCTCAACAGATTGCACTCTTTGCTTACAAACGTAATCTGAAAATGGCTTCATGGTCCAGTTGTAAAATGTAAAAATGCAGGACCAGGGAGGAAGACCACTGGTGTAGATCATGTGCTGCTGTCTTCAGCTCCATCAACACCAGGTGCCAGGTCCTGGCTCCCACATGATGGGTGACAGTCAGACTTACGGTCCTGTCCCCAGCTCCCACATGATGGGTGACAGTCAGACTTACAGTCCTGTCCCCAGCAGCCACATGATGGGTGACAGTCAGACTTACAGTCCTATCACCAGCTCTCACATGATGGGTGACAGTCAGACTTACCGTCCTATCACCAGCTCTCACATGATGGGTGACAGTCAGACTTACCGTCCTATCACCAGCTACCACATGATGGGTGACAGTCAGACTTACAGTCCTATCACCAGCTCTCACATGATGGGTGACAGTCAGACTTACCGTCCTATCACCAGCTCCCACATGATGGGTGACAGTCAGACTTACAGTCCTGTCACCAGCTCCACTCCCAGTCCCCTGTGTTTACATGCATCCATTTACCAGTTGTTTCTCTACAGGGCGACACACCAAACGTCACATTCTGTTGCGCAACAGATAATCAATGACTAGACTGGTTCATGCTTCTAACAGTATAACAATGTTCCTCTGGACAAACAATAGAATAAAGGGAAGCTATCTTTAAATTATAGGGATATGTAGGTTTAAATTTTAATGGGCTGTTTGCCCATGCATGCCCATTTTCTCTCTGTGCAGACAAATATAATCTGGATGATTTGGGTCCCCCTGTGGAAAGGTTGTAAATATTTGATGTGAATAATGTTGTGGAAAGTGTTGAATTAGTTTTGATAAGGGCTATGAGAGGCTCTGTGTGTATTTGTGTGTGTGTATGTGTGTGTGTGTGTATGCGTGTGTGTGCTCAGACAGCAGTGACTCATTATCCAGCTCTCATTATTATTTACCACTTCCTTGAGTGTGTGTCGCTCCCTTGGTGCTCCCAGCTGGCATGTTCATGCTTGGTGTCTGCCTCTCTCTTTCTCTCTCTTCACTCCACCCACTTTCTCTCATCCCTCTATCTCTCTCTTCTATCAATTTATGTCATCCCCCTCTCTCTCTCTCCACTGTCTAAGTACTCTCAGATCATAAGGATTTGCTTGTATCATTTAGATGTCCTCTATTCTCTGACTATCTGGTCCTGTTTTGATATATAAATAAGATCAAAAGTCTCGATTTGCTCATCATGTATGGGCTATGTGACGTGGCATCCCCAAAGTAACACAAAGGAGAAATGGACTGTTTTCCTTGTCCATGTTTTCAAAACTACCCCCAAAACGTAAAGAACCGAATGAATGTATGGATCAATGGAAGCATGGAAGAGTTCTGGTTCGGTGAAGGGTTTGAGATGCATGTGAACAGAAGGCGGTAGGAATACTGATGATGCCGGCTAGCAGCGAGGGTGAGACACACTGGAAAGGACAGCAGCCATCTTTCTACAACTGATGTGTGAGAAAGAGGCTTGGACAACGAGTTCATATCATGTCATGTTGCCAGCCAGTAAGCTCATAGACAGTTCATATCATGTCATGTTGCCAGCCAGTAAGCTCATAGAAATCTGGTCAGCCAGTCAGGTCTCTCACCAGTCACATATCTGCGTTCGAAAACTACGTTTTGCTGTGTTAAGATATGTATAATTCCCAACTGATACAAAAATGTACCCATATCATTGATTCTGGCGCAATTATGTGTCTTTATACACATGATTTAGTAAAGGAATGTCCATTGCTGTCCGAAGGCAGCTTTTCTTTATTCAGCTCTTATATCTAAATGTAGCTATTCAGCTGGGCTACATGATGCCACTTGGCTCATTAGCTGACCATTAGCTACACAACATACTGTCATTTGTTATTCTCTAATTAGCTCATTAGATAGGCTGCGCTGCATTAGTTTACTGTTGCTCATTAGCTCTCGTAGTACTGGAAGGAGCACAATGTACAGCTGGAGAACAGGTCGAATACCACAGCCAGCTCTGACCCCTGTGCTTTGACCATTCATGATCCATATTTTACCCCCTAAGGATGTCACTAATGAACCTGTGTGTGTGTGTCTTGAGAGTGTGTGTCTGTGTGTTGAGTGTTTGTGGGCCTTTGTGTGTGTGTGTGTTGAGTGTGTGCGTGTGTTGAGTGTGTGTGTGTGTTGTGTGTGTGTGTGTGGAGAGGTTTAGCTGAGCTGTGTGAGAGTTGCTGTAAGGTGTGTGATTAATGGGTCGGTGTGAAAAGGCCCAAAGAGAAAGTGGTCTCCAAACAAGCGTTATGAAACTAAACTAGCTTTTAGAAAGACCAACGCCTGTGAGGAGAGACATGGCATCAGAGAGTTCATGAGTGAGGTTACCGTTCTGTTGGTTAAAAGCAGTTCTCTGTTTAAGTCCTTGTGAGATACTGTGAAGTAACCAGGCTGAAGGATTGTTTAACACACAAATATATTCATGACTCACGTATATACTAACACATCTTATTTAGAAAGATTTTTGAGCTTTTGAGATTTGAAAGGAACTCGCCATCTGTTTGTGTTGCACCTAGAGACCCAACTGTCATGTAGAAGACGAGTGAAGTTATGTTGTCATCAAAATGATTACGCAATCCGAGACAGCCATAATAAGTGATAACAGACAATTAGGACTTGATTATATTTCCTCGTCAGAACTTGTCACTACATGAAGAAATTAAGATATGAAACGCTGTCAGAAAGCTTGGTTGAGAGCAGGGGTGCATCAGTGCTGGTCCCAGAACATGTGGTGGCCAAAGGCAAGCTTCACCCATATTCACAAACACTAAACAGAATCATATCTCTTTTCTTTGCTTTCTCTTTCTTTCTTTCTATCCCTCCCTCTCTCTACTCAGAGAGAAGAGAGACAGTGAGAGTGAGAGTGAGAGTGAGTGAGTGAGAGAGAGAGAGAGAGAGAGAGAGAGAGAGAGAGAGAGAGAGAGAGAGAGAGAGAGAGAGAGAGAGAGAGAGAGAGAGAGAGAGAGAGAGAGAGAGAGAGAGAGAGAGAGAGAGAGAGAGAGAGAGAGAGAGAGAGAGAGAGAGAGAGAGAGAGAGAGAGAGAGAGAGAGAGAGAGAGAGAAAACCCAACACGTGTATCAGGGTGAAGAGAGACACCTGACTCCACTGAAATGTACCTGCAGGAGTTTAGAACGTCCCTCTCATGAGATTAGCAGGTTGGCCTAAAACACAGACACTTAAAGGAGCCCTTTAACTTTCCTTTAATAACATGGAGGGCAACAGTCTGATCCAAATGGTTTTCATGGGCAAAATATGCAGCGTTCATTCAAATAATTAATTTTAAGCTTTAAGGCAATTTAGAAGATAAATCTTAATCTTTTTTTTTTTTTAAGGAATCTATCTCCTACTGCATTTCTTAGATTGACATTTTGATATTTACTGGCATTGATTTCACTGGGCACTCTGATATTTCATTTAGCAGGAATTTCAACCATGGCTCATGATCCAATCGATCCAAGACTGATGATTGTTATCTCATTCATTTGTGTGCCGGTTATATGACATAAAATTATATTATTTATTAACACGTGAATTTAAACGGTAACTCAAAGCAGTTAGCTCCTACTGTTAAACACCCTCCTGAAACGTTTAGTCCAGTATGAATGTAGTTCACACTAGCACAATAGCAAAATATCCCCAAAGGGATGCATGACCATCAGTCAAATCAAGCCTGATCCTTGCGTGTGTGTGCGTTTGTTGGCCTATAGGCTGGGTGTGTGTGTGTGTGTACATACCTTTGCAGTATGCTTGTTTACAAGCACATATACAAACACACGCACACACACTCTCACCCCTTCCCCCTCCCGAAAATTCTAAATCACAAAACACAGCTGGAGGAAAGTGTCATGGCAACTGCTCTTCCATGGTAAGGCCTATTGCTAGCCGTACCGTGAGAGTCCAGGGTTAGAACTGTCGGAAGGCAAACCACCACAGGTTGGATTTCATTATCAAATGTTAGGATGTGCCAGGCCAGCTCATTAGGTCGAAATAGACAGGCAAAGAGGAACACTGCTGTGACAAATTAAGATTTTTCTTCTGTCGAAGAAAGCAAAGGAGAGAAGGAGAGGGAGAGGGAGGGAAGGAGGGAGGGAAGGAGGGAGAGAAGGAGGGAGAGAAGGAGAGAGATCAGAGGGAGGTGGTTCCCTCATCTGCTGTGTCGTCAACCATGTCTGGTCTGAGACTAATTGGCTTTGGAGTTTATTCATGCAGAGATTTGTTTTAAAGATCTCTGTGTGGAAGTGATGAGATGTTCAAGGAGAGGTGCACCTGCTGACCAGTAAGAGTGTGGCAAGAAATGGGCCAGCGGCAGTGAATTGTTTATAGAGCCATTCCTGTTGCTGTGCGATCCGACTTTCTATGACAACACGGAATTACAATTACAGTTATTTTGCTGTTGCTCGACAAAGTAGCAAAAAGTTACCAGATTTGTCAGTAGATTTGTTTTTGTTTTTGTCGCTAGGGAAGGTGAAAGGTCGCTAAACCTAGCGACAAAGTCGCTAAATTGGCAACACTGATCTTAGCTGGGTTGCAGTGAGTCCTAAAACCCGGAAATTAGTTAGCATCTTTTGCACTCCCGGTTCCCTCCTCTCAAAGTCTGGTGTGTTCGAGGTGGTTTCGACTTCATGCAGCGCCGGCGGCGCCGACAGAGAGCCGTCTGACTTTAAGCAGTGAATCCAATGGAAAAAAATCCATTGGTTGTTTATCGAGTTAGCGATGCTAACTTCCAGTTGGCCTACAGAAATACGTCATCCCTGCAACACTCTTTAGTTCTGTGATGAATCAAACTTATTTTTATATACAGCTAGATGTTATTTCAGGGTACAAGAATTAGGCAGAACAGTAGAGGTGTTGAATGGGTGGCACATGCGTATCGCAAGTTGTCATTTTTGAGTTATCTCAAATTATAGGCCTTTGCTATGTCGAAACATTGTTCGTCGGTGTCAGAGCCATAGAAAAATGTTTTCTTTTTCTATGGCTCTGGTTGGTGTCACTTTGTAGACTTGGCATTGTGTTTAACCCAGATTCATTCGCATGCAGCATCCGGCTCTTAAGTTCACCTCAACATAACATCCTCCTTAGGCTTATATCTGTCAGAACTCTGTTCACTGTACAGAACGTCAATTAGTGGAAGCTTTGATTGGGTGATGCGCCAACAGTAATCAGAAGCTCGAAGGAAGACGCGCTCATTAAGCTAGCGGTGCTAAACACGTTCACTTCACAGATTTCTCCATTTAATCACAAAAAAAATAGTATTGGATAGCAAAGCACTGACGGTATCAAAGCCACCTTGTTTTCAATCAGCAAAATCGTTGTTGATAACTGAGGCAATGCATTTGGTCATTTTGTAGTCATGAAACGTCTATTAAAGATATCATCCTGCTCCTTGGCTAATATCGTGAACGTTCTCTCTCATTGGCAATTAAAAACGATTTAAAAAGAAGCTTTGTTTTGGAAAGCTGTTAAGAGCCTGTGATTCATCACCAACCGAAATAGAAAAATAACTTGTTTTTGTCACATTCCAAATGTGTTTGGTAACGGCACATCTAATTTCACACCAGAATGGAGTCCGTAATTCATCTTCAACCCAAAACACTGTTTTCACACATTAATTCCGTCATTTTCATCAGATCTCATTTCTGTTTCACTCATGGAATTCCCAACTGTAGAAGCTAGTAAAATGAATTGGATTCCGCATTTCCCGAGGGAAATCAGCAGTTCGCTAGGTTTCTAGACCAGGTTGAGATTAAAAGCTAGTCCCCCCATTATAAATCCATTAACCGAGTCATTAGGGCAGAACTGGGACAAGTGAACGCGGCATCTAATTTTAACTCGGCAACAATATGCCTGTTTCACACCTGAAGGTGTTAAGTGAATATGAGCTCTATTTGACCTGAAGCTCTCCCCGTGTTGACATCCTGACTGGTGGATGTCACAGGGAGTTCATCTTCATTGCTGTTTCTCTTCTATGATTCTGGATGGATTCAGTTGCATTCAATTTTTGTCATAATTACATGGGGTTGATTTGTACATACATAGTTTTGACTGAAAAACGCGTGTTTTTGCGACACACAGTATGTGTCGCACTGGTGGCTTTAATGTATAGCCGTGAGCGCTCCTGACCTAACCTTAACCCTGACCTAACCTTAACCCTAACCTTAACCTTCACCCTGACCTAACCCTAAACCTGACCTAACCTAAACCTGACCTAACCCTTAACCTAACCTAACCCTAAGCCTGACATGTCATGCAGTACATCAGATCTTCCGTGTTCTGTCTCCTGCAGTTTGAGGACTGCAGTTAGGAAGATCTTCATTCCACTCTGTTATCTGTTTATGCATTATGACTTAGTAATACCCCTGTCATCTCTCTCTCTCTCTCTCTCTCTCGCTCTCTCGCTCTCTCTCTCTGTTATCTGTTTCTGCTCTGTGATTTAATAAGACTCCCTCTTCCTGTCTTTCAGAGTCTGGCGAATGCTGCAGAGCACCTTCAGATGGAACACCAGTGGCAGGACAACTTGGTGGTGAGTGAGGGAGGGAGGGAGGGAGGGAGGGAGGGAGGGAGGGAGGGAGGGAGGGAGGGAGGGAGGGAGGGAGGGAGGGAGGGAGGGAGGGAGGGAGAGAGAGTGTGAAGGAGAGAGGGAGGGAGGGACTGAGGGAGGGATAGAGAGAGTGGGAAAGGAAGGAGAGAGGGGGGGATGATCAGCTTTAGATCACCATTGACCTCCCATACATTACCTCAATGCGAAAATGAGCTGTGATCTCCATCAGAGGCGAGGGAATTGACTAATAATCTAATAAGGTCGCCATGATTGGATGGCAATTTGTGTGTCAAATCTCAATAAATGGAAAAGGACATAATGACCACAGATGAGATTGAATTTGATTGTATTAGATCAGCCAGTTTAAAGTATAGTGGGGTTTGGTTTGGGATTCTGTCTGCAGTGAAACAGTCAGACATCCTTGTGGATTATAATGCAGTTTTCTTTTGCTGTTCGGATGCTGGACATTATCGTCCAAGAAGTGACCTTTTGTAATGATTACAAACGACTCCTTCTCAGTAAAGAAAAACAATTCCAGACATTTGGCAGCCATCATGAGGATGACAAATGGCCCATTGTTTATTTAAAAAAATATTTTTCTTCTTTGCGTGCGGCGTGTGTGGGAGGGCTGTTTTTTTTTATTGGCTATATAATTACCCAACTTCAGTTAGATTTGACCAGTTTTCTACGTTAAAAGTTTGCTTGCATTTCTCGCGGCTCCCCGCTTGGTCCGAGCTGTGTTGTGAGGGAGAGATTCTGCTCTACAGGGAGTCTAACACAGACCACACTTCCAGACAGGCTTTTCTGTGGATCTGTCTTGAGGTTACTGGCCAGCTGGCATCATTCACTCTGGTAGGAATTAATTTAAAATAAAAATGAACAAACACACACACACACAAAAAGGATCACCGGGAAATAAACAATTTGTCTATTTTTTCTCTCTCCCCATTTTACGAACTTGAGACCACTGAAAAAGCTTTCTTTACTGGGTCCTGTGAAGGTGTGCAACGATGAGCAATGATTTCCTGTGAAGAAAACAGGGGCGTTTCCCAGTTGCCTGGTCCCTTTCTGTGTGTGAGCTTTGCAGCTTTCCAAGGCTAGAATGTGTCGTGTTGCGTTCAGATAGTCCTGGCTTCGCGGGGATCCCTGCACCCGCTCAGTGGCGGCGGCGATCCTGCACGCGCTCAGTGGGGATCCTGCACGCGCTCAGTGGTGGCGTTTGAGAGCTCCGAGGCTCCTCACGGTGCGACTTCGCTTTTCCTCTCACCTCTGCTGACTCCATCAGCACCCTCCAGCCAACTTCTTGTTTTCAGCTTAGCACTCTGTGAACCTGCTCATGTCCTTACTACACCCCAGGGTGTGTGTGTGCCTGCGTGTTTGTAAGAACTATATACACAACCAGGCAGTGGATTACATATCCCTCCACATGCTCCACATTGCTGTAAGACAGCCAGCTAACACCTTCCCCCATATCGTGTGTCTTCCTTTGATGGTGTGTGTGTGTGTCTGTCAGACACCCCTCCTCCCCCGCCCTCATATCTTCTAACTCTATTCTGTCACCTTAAATATCTACGACACATCCGTAGGCTGCTGTACCGGCTGGGTTAAAGCGTTCTAACTGCAGCTGTTCAACAAAAGGCTTCTGCACAGTAAACAGAGGCATTGTTTCCCCATGTAAACACTGGTGAATGACAGCACACCGCAAACCTGAAATGGGTCAAAACACACAAATCACTTTCCCAACAGTGTTTTTATTTTTTTTAATTTTACATCACCCGCTTTTACAGGGTGTGAGATGAGCTGACACACACACACACACACACACACACACACACAACCACACACACACAACCACACACAACCACACACACACAACCACACACAACCACACACACACACACACAGATGCGTGCCCGTGGGGGTGTGACACTGATGTTAGTGTGGTTGGACACATTTCTCTTGTCACATAAGGTACACATCCTCATTTTGGATGTCACAAACCTCTGCCAAATACAGTAGATAGGGAACGTGTGTGTGCCATGGCTATCGGTGCTTCTTTGCTACGCATCACTAACACAGCGAGATAATCGCTAATGACCCAGCGCTAACCCCTGGTGCTGTAACAGGCATCAGCCGGATCGGGTGGTCCTTGTGGGGCATCAATGAAGCCCCATGTTGCAGCGCCACAGGTGGCAGCCAGGCGGTGTTAACTAGTGGGCCGTCTCCATGCCTCTGGGCAGCCATATGTCCGTGGCTAGCCTAGCTTGTTAGCGTGTAGCTTGTTAGCGTGTAGCTTGTTAGCGTGTAGCTTGTAAGCGTGTAGCTTGTTAGCGTGTAGCTTTTTAGCGTGTAGCTTGTTAGCGTGTAGCTTGCTAATGCTATGACAGGGAGCTCAGAGAACGACAGCGCTAGAACCGTGGAAGGAAGGGATTACTAGAACAACACGACTTAAGTAAATCATTAGACTTTTCATATTGTCCAATATAATATATGTAAAGCAGTAGTCTAGAAGCCTATTAACGTAATTTTCGTGTAAGGCTGGAAAAAATCGATCTACTCTAAAGTGTGAAACTGTTTGAATCTGCAGGGATTCAATGTTGGTCCAATGGTGTGCTAATATCGTGGCTTGTGTTAGTACAATAAATAACAAATTCCTCGGCCATGAAATAGTCACAATGTACCACACATGCAACATTTATGTATCCTTTGTTTCACTCTCTTTCTCACTCTTTCTCCTTTTTTCTTACAGGAGGAAGATTTATATTACTACAACGCCAAAGATGACGTGAGTATATTTCTAATATATGACCCTTTCCATACTGAATGTGTTGGAGGACGTGAGATTCCAGAAACACTGTAGTCGTTGTAACCATAGTAATTAAGCCGCTAGTAAAAGTGACTGATGACATCAGAGGACTCTCTGTAGAGTCCTATAAAAACATGCACCACAACCATGACCCACAGAAACACTGTCTACACCCAGTTACCACAGTTGAGTACAGTATGGCAAACTAGCGCATGCTTGCGTGTGTGTGTGTGTGGGCTCTCCAGTATAGAGGTGATGTCCCCCCCCCCCCTCAGACACACACACACACACACACACACATACAAATCCCTGAGACGTTGTTTACATCCAGAAGCTTCCGTGGTTGTCTGTGTGATTTGGTAGTGAGGCGTCAGTGCTCTGCTCGGCCTCTACGCGGTCCTGGGGGCGTCCCGCACACACACACACACACACACACACACCCCTCCTCAACGCCATTGCCACGGTGACTCTGACACATCCAGACACCTGGACCAGCTGTGACACACACACCTGAACACACTCAATACACTTCATTATTCTGAACAGCGCTCGACTGAGGCAGCCAAACACACACACACGCCCCCCTCTCAAGACGCAAGTTGACTAAGCATGTACACACATACACACAGACATGCACTTACTGTAAGTACGTACACTTGTTCAGTAATGGTTGAAGGGGCCCATGTCGCATGCCAGACGAGCAGCTGGTAATGCAGCCTTTGTTCCTGCCTCCAGCAGACTCTCTCAGGACTGTTTGACTGTGTCTGGTTTTCTTCTTCTTCCGTCAGTTCTACGCTAACGAGACGGAGACTCGTAAGAACCGGGTCTACCCCGTCTTCAAGGAGGACCCGGCGTTTAAACGACCCGTAGACTACAACCACACTGCTGTTCACATCCCCACTGACATATACAAGGGCTGTGAGTATTGTGTGTCTTTCTGCTACATGCACACACACACAAGCATGCTCATACACACACACACACATACACACACACAAGCAGACAAACATGCAGAAGGTTCCCACGCTAAACACAACCATGCTGTATTTATAAACAGCGTTTACAGTTCTCATGCGTGTACAGTTGTTCAGTCTGTCTGTCTGTCTGGAAGACAGCTGAAGGCCGGACAGTCTTTTACTCTATATTTAGCTGGTCCAACCAGCCAATAGGGCGTCCCGGTCACTCTGACTGGTCAGCTCCCCCTTCCCCCTCCTCCCTGCTCAGGCTCTGGAGGCTAAATTTCCTAAACTTCCTCTAGATTTACGGTAGACATACTGTAGACTTTACCGTCATCTTGTCTGCAGCAGGTACATTAGCGCCTGGTGTTGATTTTAGTAACTGGTGCAAGACGCACAATAAATAAAACTGATTTCACCAGTCGCCAGAAACCAGAACCCCAAATAGAAAGGTACCGTTGGAGGGGGGTTCTTTTGGCCCAGCGATCCCAGGCTGATCACAGACCAGTCTGTTGGAGAAGTTTTTATTTAGATGTGGTGTTATTTAAACACCTTGTGATCCACAAGCAGATCCAGCAGGAAACCTTGTTGTGGGAAGGTGATGAGGAGGGTGTGTGTGTGACGGGTGTGTGTGTGTTGCGTGATTCATGACTGTACTGACTTGGAAGATTGGGATGACCTATTTTGGGTATGTGTCAGTGAAAGTGTGTGAGAGGGATGTTTGACTGTGTAAGCAGCGTTGTGTTTCTGTATACGGCGTGTGTGTGTTTCTCCTCCACCAGAGTGTTGATAATAGGAGGCCGTCGCTCAGTAAGGTCTGCCTGTGTTGAATAGGGAGTGTTTGGCTGGCTGACTCTCCAGAGACAGTCTCTCTCAGGACCTGGCTACACCCCAGGGCTAAGGGCCCCTTATGGAACAGTGCACACACACACTTGAACACACTTTCTCTCTCTCTCTACCTCTCCTCTCTCTCTCTCTTTAACACACAGGAACACACACGTAGACGACCACACACATTCATACAGGCACCGCATGCGCCCACACAGACACAAACTTTGTATGCAGACCCATGCTTCAGCGCACACACACACGCACACACACACACACACCCACACCATGTGCAAAAGAAAACTGGAAACGAGGGGAAATAGATGAGTGTTCTTAATGAGGATTCAGTACAATAAGAACATGGAATTAACCTGTAACATCGGTAGATCATTGTGGATCCATGTGAGTACAGTTCTCCAGGTTCCATCTCCAGTGGAATGAATGTGACAGGAATGGGAGTAGACAAGGCCGACGGGGTCAATGTGGATAATAATATGATTTCTTTCTCGTCCTCCATCTCCCTTCTGTGTTGTTCATTCTTTCCCCCTATCTCTCTTTCCCCCTCTCTCTTCCTCCTACCACCCCCCCCCCCTCTGTTTCCCTTTCTCTCTCTCTCTCTCTCTCTCTCTCTCTCTCTCTCTCTCTCTCTCTCTCCCTTTCTCTCTCTCTCTCTCCCTTTCTCTCTCTCTCTCTCTCTCTCTCTCTCTCTCTCTTCCCGTCCTCTTTCTCTCTCGCTCACTTTCTCTCTCGCTCTCTTTCGCTTGGAGTGGCTAAGAGGGGGTTGAAGTGACGGGCCCTGCAGTCATCCTGTCTGTCCCTTTCTCTCTGCGTCCGTTTGTTTATGGCGGAGAGCGTCTGCGTTACTCATGCCTTTCTCCCTCCTTCTCCCTCTCTCTCCCTCCTGTCTCCCTCCTTCTCTCTCTCTCTCTCTCTCTCTCTCTCTCTCTCTCTCTCTCTCTCTCTCCCTCTTTCTCTCTCTCTCTCTCCGTCCTGTCTCCCTCCTTCTCCCTCTCTCTCCCTCCTGTCTCCCTCCTTCTCTCTCTCTCTCCTGTCTCCCTCCTTCTCTCTCTCTCTCCCTCCCTCCTGTCTCCCTCTCTTCCTTCCTTCCTCTCGCTCTTTCTCATCCTCTCCTTCTCTCTGAGGACGCGCTGCCACATTGATGCCAGTCTGACCGGCCAGAACTGTCAGCGTTGCCATGGTGATGTGTGTGTGTGTGTGTGTAGAAGCAATAGTAACTTGATTACAGGACATCGTCTAGACCTGTATCGTCCTTGTAGATTCTCTGTCTTTATCTTGGAGTCTGCGGTGAGGTATTCCACCCCTCCTCCTCCTCCTCTCTCTCTGTCATTCCACTTCCACCTGACCCTCACATGTCCAATGGGCCTACGTCTTTTCCTCTGTTTCAATCCCCTCCCTCCCCCCTCTCCCTCCCTCCCTCCCCCCTCTCCCTCCCTCCCTCCCTCCCTCCCTCTCCTCCCTCTCTTGTGTGGATGGGGGACAGGGAATCATTATGGGGTGTGTGTTAATAATGCCTGCATGTCTATGAGACGTGTTGATAATGCCTGCATGTCTATGAGACATGGATGTGACAAAGCCTTTGTGTCTTTGTGCTTGTGGAACCATGTAGTGTGTGCGCACGTGTGTGCTAGTATTCCATATTTGTATAGATCTGTGTGTGTTCTCACTCATTAAGGGGACGTGTGTGTGTGTGTGTGTGTGTGTGTGCGTGTGTGTGTGTGTGTGTGTGTGTGTGTGTGTGTGTGTGTGTGTGTGTGTGTGTGTGTGTGTGTGTGTGGGTGTGGGTGTGGGTGTGGGTGTGGGTGTGGGTGTGGGTGTGTGTGTGTGAACTCTGGGGATCTGTGAGTCGTCGGATGCCGGTTTGCATCAACGCTGTGTGTCACCTGTCAACTCCAGTCACACACACACTCGGACAAGAGACAGTGACAGTGTGTGTGTGTGCGTGTGTGTGATACAGTTCCAGTCCCTGGGGCAAAGCACAAATAGATTTGTTTCTCACCCTCTCTGCTCAATTGACGTCCCTTATTTAGGGGGTTTGGCTGCAAATAACTCTTGTTACTATCTTATTCCCTCCATGCAATCCTCTACCTCCTCTCTCCCTCTCTCTCTCTCTCTCTCTCTCTCTCTCTCTCAACAGGTGGATATGTTTGGGCTTCTCATATAAAAACACACTCAAACAGCAAAACACACATGTTCCCAAATACAGCATTCTGTTGAGTGAGGAGTCACTTCCTCCACTCTCCCACATCTCAGACTCTACATCCATGTCACTCATAGCTGCTTCCTCTCCTCACCCCCCCCTCCCCTCTCCTCACCCCCCTCCCCTCTCCTCACCCCCCTCCCCTCTCCTCACCCCCCCTCCCTTACCCTATACTCACCCCCCCCCTCCCCTCTCCTCACCCCCCCTCCCCTCCCTTACCCTCTCCTCACCCCCCCTCCCCTCTACTCACCCCCCCCCCCCCCCCTCCCCTCTCCTCACCCCCCCCCTCCCCTCTCCTCACCCCCCCTCTCCTCACCCCCCCCCCTCCCTTACCCTCTCCTCACCCCCCCTCCCCTCTCCTCACCCCCCTCCCCTCTCCTCACCCCCCCTCCCCTCCCTTACCCTCTCCTCACCCCCCCTCCCCTCTCCTCACCCCCCCTCCCTTACCCCCCTCCCGTCTTCTCACCCCCCCTCCCCTCCCTTACCCTCTACTCACCCCCCCTCCCCTCCCCTCAGTACGCAGCATTAGTGCTCATCCAGCAGTAGAGACGGGGGACAGGATGACTCCCTGATGGGATGATTTCAGATTTTCACGGCTGCGTCCTGATAGGTCGTAATCACAGTCACTATGTCCTGATAGGCTGTAATCACAGTCGTTTAAACTGGGCCTGTTGACAGCTGCTTGATGATGGTTGTGTTGTGTTTGTTCTCTGAGAGCCTGGTTGATTGAGGCACGGTGGCCATTAGTGATTTAACTGCACTCTTCCACGTAAAACCACGACACACACACACACACTTCTCAAAACTGCCCCTCAGGGTTGTCATGGCGCCTGACGAATAGGCCAGACCAAGGGTTCGTGTTACCACGGTAATCCGTCCCGCTCCTCTATCTCCATGGTCTCCGACCTCGGGACATTGCCGTGGTGACAGACACATTGCCGTGGAGACAGATGTGTTTACAGGAAGCTGTGATTTGTTCCAGCGTTTGGCTTTCATTAGGAGGTTCTGACCCCCTCCTCTGATACAGCCCTTAACACTGATCAATGGAGTCTGGCTCACACTTTAGGCTGTGTGTGTGTGTGTGTGTTTGTGTGCCAGTGTATCTTATTGATCTGTCGCTCCGTAAAATATCCGTCATGTGGTACACACACATACACGTACATACAAACACACATACTGCCATACACTTTGTTGTATGAGTCATGTGTAGCTCCTCCACGGTGTGCGACGGCAAACATTTTCTACCTAATTAGATTCTCTGTCCATTAAGATTGCATCTCTGCTACAATAAACCTTTTTTTTTTCTTTTTCTTTAGTTCTCCAACTCCTTTCTATGACTCTTTCTCTTTTTGTGTCATTTCCGAGCTTGTTCTCTCTAGGTGATCTTTAGCTTATCTCTAATAAATAGGATCTTGTTGAGTATGTGTACTTTTATCATAACTATTATATATGACCATTCATCGTTTATGTCACGGAATTACATTTACGTTTCTCAGTCCTTTCTTGATAGAAGAAAAGCTCCGTACATTTGTGTTTTGTAAAAAAAAAGAATAATATAGTATTTGCTCAAACACTCCCTCTCTTTTGGCATGTATGATGTGTGTGTGTGTGCGTGTGTGTGTGTGTGCGCGTGTGTGTGCGTGTGTGTGTGCGCGTGCGCGTGTGTGTCACACAGCCACCATCGTGGTGAACGAGCTGAACTGGACGGCCGGCCTGGAGGAGGTGTTTAAGAAGAACAAGGAGGAGGACCCCTCCCTGCTCTGGCAGGTGTTCGGTTCTGCCACCGGATTGGCCCGCTACTTCCCAGGTACGCCGCAGAACAGCCAATGAGGTCGTAGACTCTGACCTTCCCAGAGATCAGTGGTGGAGATGTAACACGCTGGACCTCTTTGTCATGGTGGATTTACTCAGAGCCCACACACAAACACACACACAAATATGCTCCAAGACCGACACCCACACACACACACACAGACTTGTGCTACACACAGGGCACTCCTTTGCACATTACACGGACACACACAGCCTTGGTGAGTGGTGAGTCAGGGTGGTGGTGTCCTGGAGGGGGACAGGGAACCCTCCAGGAGGGAGGCAGGGAACCCTCCAGGAGGGAGGCAGGGAACCCTCCAGGAGGGAGGCAGGGAACCCTCCAGGAGGGAGGCAGGGAACCCTCCAGGAGGGAGGCAGGGAACCCTCCAGGAGGGGGGCAGGGAACCCTCCAGGAGGGAGGCAGGGAACCCTCCAGGAGGGAGGCAGGGAACCCTCCAGGAGGGAGGCAGGGAACCCTCCAGGAGGGAGGCAGGGAACCCTCCAGGAGGGAGGCAGGGAACCCTCCAGGAGGGGGGCAGGGAACCCTCCAGGAAGCCTCAGGAGGCTCCTCTGACACTGGGACTCTTCTGACCTGGGACTCTGTCTGAGGGGGTTAGCCTGGTTAACATTAGGGGTCTCTAATGCTATACAACGTGTCTAGTAATTGAATCAAGATAGAAACACTACTGTAGGTGTGTGGCTTAAACTTCACAGTCATGGAATTTGAGGTTTAGTTGAAGGGTGAATAAGCATTTGAAATCATTAGACTTCAACAGTGATACTCAGTTTAGGATGTTGCCTTTTTAACTAACAGAATGCAGAAGGTAAAAGTGAACAATAGTTTTTCTGATGTATTAAGCGTATCTACTGGATCCCCACAAGGTTGTGTTCTTTCACCTTTTATTATACATTTTGTATACTAACACGTGTCAAAGCCTACATGAAAATAGAGTTTTTATTAAGTTTGCTGATGATACAGTCATAGTGAGCCTGTTACAAGGGGATGAGTCTGACCATGGTCCAGTTATGGAGGATTTTGTGACTTGGTTTGATGATTCTTATCTGCAGTTAAATTCTACTAAAACAAAAGATATGATTATTGATTTTAGAACTTCTACTGTAGATCACGTTACCACAACTATTAAAGGACAGGTTGTGGATCGTGTGGAGAGTTACAAATACCTAGGTATAGTCATTGATTCCAAACTGACATTTGATTTGAATTGTGAAATGGTCTGTAAGAAAGGTCATCAGCGTCTGAGTTGCCTTAGGAAGCTTGCCAAATTTCACATTGACAGACACATGCTGTCATTGTTTTATTTTGCTTTTATTGAATCTATCCTTGTCTTCCTTGAGGGTTTAGGTTGGTTGAGGGGCAGTTCTATGGGCATATGTGAAGCCCTCTGTGACATGCTTGCGTGTAAAAAGGGCTATACAAATACATTTGATTTGATTTGATTATGTCATTTTCCATTGTGGTGTGGTATGGGAGTCTGTCAGTGAAGAACAAGAACTCCTTATACCAAATTGTCAAGTGGGCGAGTAAGATAATAGGAGTAAATCAACGGACTCTAGAATACATTGTATACACTGTACAGTTGTACAGGAAGGCAAGTATTATTTTAAGTGATGAGCTGCATCCCTTAAGTAACGGGTTTCAGTTACTTCCCTCGGGTTGCCGGTTTGTGGTCCCGAGATGGAAACGAAACGCTACAGGAATACTTTTGTTCCTGCGGCAATTGAGGTTTTAAATAATAAGAGGAGAAATGTTTTAGTATGCAATAGTTCGTTAAATACAAGAAGGGATATGCATGTGTTTGGTGCAGCCTGTCATGATGTTATTAACCGGTATATTTGTTGTGAATTGTTGTGTCTTGTATGTGTTTTTTCTGGACAACGAAATTCTATTTATCTGGAAAACAATTTTACCTACGGGTACGACATAAAGCTACCTTGACCTTGACCTTGGCACAGGAAACAGGAAACAGGAACCCCAATCCACACGCCACATCCAAACAGCATCCAAACTGTTTCGCTCTTGCAACTGACCTTGCGTTTTTATTTTTCCCAGCATCCCCCTGGATGGACTTGCGGAAAACGCCCAATAAGATCGACCTCTACGACGTCCGGCGGCGACCGTGGTGAGTCCAGACGATTATTATGGGATGTTCCCTCGTTAGTCTGAGTTCCCCCCCTTCCCTCCGTCTCTCTCGGTGTCTCGGACTGTCCCGTCTCTCCTGTCGGAGCAGGAAGGGTGCTCTGCATAGCAAACAGCCTCACTTAAAGGTTATTGTCTTCATCTGTCATTGCATTACATTTACATTTAGTCATTTAGCAGACACTCTTATCCAGAGCGACTTACAGTAAGTACAGGGACATTCCCCCGAGGCAAGTAGGGTGAAGTGCCTAGTCCAAGGACACAACATCATTTGGCACGGCCGGGATTACTAGCCCGATTCCCTAACCGCTCAGCCACCTGACTCATTGACCTTTGTAATCTTCCATTCAGCATTTCAGATCTACTTGTGTGTTTGGTTTGCTTGGGAAAGAATTGTAGGGTGTGTGTGTGGCCATACTTGCGTGTGTGAGCGTGTGTGTGTGAGCGTGTGTGTGTGAGCGTGTGTGTGTGAGCGTGTGTGTGCTGGCTCCAGCATTATTCCTCTGAGTGTTCCTGCTGCTGTGTTGTCCCAGGTACATCCAAGGAGCAGCATCGCCTAAGAACATGCTGATACTGGTGGACGCGTAAGTGCCGACTTATGATTCATCTTTAAAGTCAGAATCCATTTAATTTCTCAAACTCAAACAGTGACTACACACACACAAACACATATCTGTCCTGCTGATTCGGACGGACAAACGTAAAGACAGAATTGTGACGCACGCAAACCTTGATTTGTTCGTGGGATTTTACGTAAGAGTTGGGGAGGGATGTTTTAGAAGAGAGGGGGAGGGGAGAGGGGGGAGGGAGACAAACATGTTCGTGCCACTCAGCAAAACATCATCATGAACTCAGAATTTAAAAGGAGATTTTTATTTCATATGTACATGACCTGTAGGAGTACTGATGGTTTCTAGACCCTTTCAAGAACAACCTATATGTCAAATGTATATTACCATGCACTGTTACATGATGGTATTACATGGCAATAGGAATTTTGCTCAGAAACTTATGTTTTGCAGGTGCTTTCATTACACAAACCACTTTCTGTTATCCTAACTAATACACTGTCATTGTCTGGCATGGTGGCATCTGAACAAAAACCTACTGAAGTGTATACGTACACCAGAGCTGTCAAATGATACACCAGGGGAATAGCCCGTTATTTTGCTGGTGTTGTCTCTGTATTATAGTGATTTGTCTAAATTAGCGATGAGTCTCTGACATGGCACGACAAGATTAATAACCATCTGGAATTGTTTTGCTGGCATCGTGCTAACACTGAATGACTAAATGAGAGAGGAACGTAAGACATTCTTCCCTTTAGCTCTTCCCACTGCACCAATAATTACAGAGTTGGATTGACAGGATATTAAACATCAAAGCTGACTTTGTGCCGCCTAATTGGAGGGAAAATAAAAGGAACTGTTCTCTTCTATAGTTTCATTATCCCCTTTCTCCTCTTTCCGTGAAACCAATTTAGTGAGATATTAATAGATAATCGACTACTAGCATATTGAACTTTAGGAGCTGAACTTGATATAGGATGTCATTAAGGAAGATATTCTCACTTCCACTGACGATGTGAAATGGGTCTCAGATTCAGTGTCTTTTCTTTTTGCATTTCATGTGATCATGTCAAGACTCGAGATAGATTAGATTAGTCATGGTTATAAATGTTGAAGTGCTCCTAAGGTTGGCCTGTTAGCTTTGCTTTTGTTTTTTTGTTCTATGTGGCCTAATGTATCAGCATTTATCAGCACAGCAGTCAGAAGACTTGAGTTTCTTCTGTCCCATGTTTCATCACAACTGTTTCTCGTTCTCAGGAGTGGTAGTGTCTCAGGGCTCACCCTTAAACTCATCCGGACCTCGGTCAACGAGATGTTGGAGACCCTGTCTGACGACGACTATGTCAATGTTGTTTACGTGAGTATCTAAGCATCTAACGCTGTTTTGGTGGAGAGCGATTGGCTTGTGTTTGCTCACTCTGTGTTGTGTGTGTAAATGCAATGACAACCTTGCATGCAGCGAGTGTGATAGTCGATAACAGCAGAAGGGGCGGGGCTCCAATTACCGTAGTCTCGGGGACGATGAAAAATATGTTAGGGACAGTTCAACACAGACTTTGGGACAACCAAAACCTTTTCTTAAAATCATTTTTTTCAACCTTTCAAAACTTTTTCCCCACACAGTGAGGAGGGAGGGGAGAACAGAGAACCCTAAAACAGTAGAATAAAGCAGAGTACAGTAGAGTACAGTAGAGTACAGTAGAGGACAGCAGAATAAAGCAGAGTACAGTAGAGTACAGCACAATAAAGCAGAGTACAGTAAAGTTTAGTTTAGTACAGTCTTCATCAAGTACTCATCAATGATGCAAACCTATTTGTGAAAATGTATTTTCAACCTTCCAAAACTTTTGGGACATGGGAAGGGTTAGATATCTGGCAAAGGACATTAAAATACTGATCTTATTCCCATCCCACACACGAAAAGCTGGAATTTAATAGAAAATGCCAAACATAGACATTATGCTGGCAACTCAATTTCCCCAGAGTTATGAAACGTCTTCCTGTCTCTCAGCCTCTCCTGTGACTCCTGATTGGTCCCTGTGCTTTGATATATAGAGGCTCTCCATCACCCCCTCCAAGCCCAGCTCTCAATGTCCTCCCAATTCATTACGGCAAAAAAAAAAAAAAAAGAGTTTATGTTGATTGTTTTGCTCTCTCAGCCTCTCTCCTCACTCTCTCTCTCTCCTCACTCTCTCTGTCAGACTCCCTCTCTCTCTCTCTCTCTCTCTCTCTCTCTCTCTCTCTCTCTCTCTCTCTCTCTCTCTCTCTCTCTCTCTCTCTCTCTCTCTGTCTGTCTGTCTGTCTCAGACTCACTCTCTAGGACTCACTCTCTCAGACTCCCTCTCTCGGACTCACTCTCTCAGACTCCCTCTCTCAGATACTCTCTCTCTCTCTCTGTCTCAGACTCACTCTCTCCTCACCCTCTCTCTCAGACTCCCTCTCTCTCTCCTCACTTTCTTTCTCTCTCACTCTCACTCACTCACTCTCTCTCTCACACACACTGTCTCGCTCTGTCTCTCGCTCTGTCTCTCGCTCTGTCTATATCCCTCTGTTTTTTCTCCTCCTAAAGTCCTAACCAGTGGACAAGGACTTGATGCTAATTAATTCAGGGTGGGGTGTTATAAATACACTGATGGCTCTGAGCCAGTGTTTGCAGTAGCCCTCTCTAAATACTTTTGTACGAATGATGTCGGCTTAATAATACGATTATTTTAGCGTGTGTGTTAAATATGTCCTAGTCTTGTGGTTTTGCAGTTGCTCTTCTGCCTAACTATTTGAAAGCAATGAACTTGAGTCTGTGAATATGAAAACAGGGATTCTTGTCTACCTGCAAGTGGAGAAGGCTCCTTACTGCCTCACTGAGCCCATGTACAGATGGTGATGCTGATATCACAGACCCCCAGAGTCACACCCGCCCCTCCTGACACACACACACACACACCAGATGTTCCGAATGTGACAGTGACTCATTCAGCAGTCCAATTACCCAGAAAGCTCTGCTCGTCTGCTTGTCTGTCTGCCTGTCTGCTTGTCTGTCTGTCTGTCTGTCTGCCTGTCTGCCTGTGAATAGTTTAATTGTTGTGTAGTAAAAAAGAGTACACACACGCCCACACACAAGTACACATGTGTACACAAACATATAGTTGCTATAATTCGTGTATTGGCTCCACACACACACACACACAGACATACTTCCAGATGTATGCAAACAGACTACGGTACTCACTAGGCTGTGTGTGTGTGTGTGTGTGTGTGTGTGTGTGTATAACTACTGCTAGGTATCTGTACAGCAGTGTTCTCCACATGTTGGAGGCGTGTAGACTAAGCAGATGTCAGGTATTAATGAGGCATGTCCCAGTCCTCTGTGAGTGAGTGAGTGAGTGAGTGAGTGAGTGTGTCTGCTTGCAGAAATCTATCAGTGTCTCTCTGAATACAAACCTGGGTATTTCAAAGCGTTCACATGAGGTTGTTCACTTCTGCATCATGTTCACCCTTCTCTCTCTGTCTGTGTCTTTGGCTCTTGTGGCTCCAGTTCAACAGCATAGCGGTCCAGGCTGCGTGTTTTGACAATCTGGTTCAGGCCAACATGAGGAACAAGAAGATTCTGAAAGAGGCCGTGCAGAACATCTCAGCCAAGGGCATCACCAACTACAAGGACGGCTTCGAGCTGGCCTTCGCTCAGCTCTCCTCGGTGTGTGTGTATGTTTGTGTGTTTATGTTGGTGATCAGGTATTGCCCTCTACTGGTGATCCTAGACACTACAACTTCCATCCAACTAAGTGTAACTGAACTTTAGAATTTCAGCCTTTTCCCGCTCATTCATACGAACAAAAAATGCTTCCTGGTGTAACGTTGTGGCTGGGGTATTTTTAGGAGGCTTCTTCAAACGCTTTCTTCAGACGTGTATCATCCCAAGCTCACGCTGCTCTTGTTGTGACGTTCCTCACAGATGAACACAACCAAGCACTGCAACAAGATCATCATGCTTTTCACGGACGGAGGTGAGGAGCGGGCGCAGGAGATCTTCCAGAAATACAACCCTGACAAGAAGGTGGGCACAGAAACACAAACGCGTTCTTGTAAATCGAGGTGGTGTCTTTTCGTTTTCCTAATTTATAAAAAGTATTAGTACAACAAGTGAGTCAAGGGAGTCAGATGGCTGAGCGGTGAGGGAGTCGGGCTAGTAATCAGAAGGTTGCCAGTTCGATTCCCGGCCGTGTCAAATGACGTTGTGTCCTTGGGCAAGGCACTTCACCCTACTTGCCTCGGGGGAATGTCCCTGTACTTACTGTAAGTCGCTCTGGATAAGAGCGTCTGCTAAATGACTAAATGCAGTGTGTGTGTGTTTAGTAGATTTTTTTTGTTCTGTTGCTGTGACTTCTAGGTGAGGATATTCACGTTTTCAGTGGGCCAACATAATTATGACAAAGTACCGATCCAGTGGATGGCTTGCAATAACAAAGGTAGGAAACCTCCCATGGACTGATCCAAAGACTATCTCCATCATGTCTGCAAACAAAATCTTCCCTAACATAGTTAAGATGGTTAAGATAGGATGAAAGGGATAGTCTTTGCTCGATGCTTGGCTACCTTCAAGGTTTGTCTAATAACAGGGTCTGTTTAATTCTGTTTACTGTGAGAAGCTACAGATGCATTTTTATGTTATTTTCTTTCTGAAAAACAACAAATCTTTCTCCCTCAGGATACTACTATGAAATCCCATCCATCGGAGCGATACGAATCAACACACAGGTAAATCGTCACCCGGAAACAAACCATATCAAACCCAGCTCTGCAGGGCTAGCAGCACCTTGAGGCGAAGCTCCAGACACTGGAAGGCCGTCAGGCGACCAATCTGACGCTCACGTTTTAGATTCAAGGTTGGAAATAGTCTGCCCTCTAGTGGTCATCATCACCCCTGTTTCTGCTCTTCTGACAGGAGTACCTGGATGTGTTGGGGAGACCCATGGTGAAGGCAGACAAGAAGGCTAAGCAAGTCCAGTGGACCAATGTCTACCTGGATGCTCTGGTAGGTGATAGCAGATCCCCCAACTCAGGATGACTGGTGACATGACACACCACCAGTGAGACAGACACAACGCAGAAAATGTCGATGATTCACACTACATCAAATTCAGATACAACACTGCAAATATTGATGATTCAGTACCAGTAAATTCAGACAATTCAGACATGAAATATAGAGGATTATCCACGACCGGTAAGATGCAACACAGTGTGAGAACTACAGGAAGAAAGAAAACACACAATATCATTTTGTTCAAGTGCACAGGCAGCCCAACGGGGTCTTTCTCTAAAAATGTCTCCCATCATCAAATAAAATACAATATTATTTGTATAGACCTTTTATACAAGCACAGAAGGCTTCACATACACCCACAGAACTGCACCTAAACCAACCTAAACTCTCAAACACCACGTTCAAACTGCATGTAAACAATTGTCCTCGTAAAGTCATCCTGGCCCAGAACAGTTGGATAATGAGACGTGTCCAAATCCAGATATTCCCGTAAGGTGTCGCAGAGTGCACACAGTGACGTAAATGACTTTGAAAGACGTAAACACCAGATATCTGCTTCTGTTGATATCATCACACAACAAGCAGCTTTTTATGGGCGCTGGTTGTGTCTCGACTATGAATAGCTCAAATCAAGTTCGTTATTCTCAGTATGAACCCAAACAACAGATAAGGGCAGTGACGTTTGTCCGAGTATGTCAGTAAGACATGAATTGAGCTTTAAGACATTCTTTTATGACAGATTTAATGCTACACCTCCAGTAGAATAGAAGTACAGCAAAATACTAAAACAATACTTGAGATAGCACCTTTTATACTGTGTGTATCAATACAATGAATTGTGCTACCTTGAAAGTAGAAGAGATAATAGGAAATATTGATGGCTTGTGAGATATTTTCGAATGGACATCTGTATAGTAAAACTATAGAAAATAAAATAACAAAACCCCAGGATAAAAACGAATGTGTTAACTCTACACTTCAAATCAAGCTGAGTTTGGGATCTATTGTTACTATGCTGATTTAAAGAACCTTCTGAACTCATACTATCTCTTGTTGGAGTTCCCGTCTCTTATCCACTGTTTAAGTTCACTCAGAATTTGAACTTGACAGGGACTATTTTGAGAAGCAGAGAGACTGCAGAGTTTGTGTGATAATTTTAGATGTTGACAGCTGGTGTTTATGGTTTTACTAAGTTCACCCGTATGCGCTGACACTGTGTCTCTACACAGACTGTTTAACATATACATCCAGACACATACATTTTAACAATACAAGCACTATGGAACTCAAACATTGAATATCATAGCAATAGCTCTCTGATATGAGAAATCCGAAATGTAAAACATACTCTCTGATCTGATCCTGACAGGAACTAGGCCTTGTCATCACAGGAACTCTGCCGGTCTTCAACAAGACCAACACCAAAGCTGACAAGGAGAGAGGAATGCAGGTAGACTGTTTTTCACTCGAGCATTCTAGAATGCAGGTAGACTGTTTTCCATTCTAGAATTCAGTTCACATTCTAGCTACTTGCTCCGTCATCATAACGCTGAAACCCCCTGAACTGACCGACCTCAGAGAACGTCCATCCCACCTGGGCCAGTTAGATGGCTGTTCTTACTAAATACGTCTTAGTGTGTTTAGAGTCTGCTTGTTGACCTTACAGACGTGTCAGAATTCGTCCTTGACCTGCTCTTTCATCCTCCTGAGAGAATCCGGCTTGTGGTTTCAGACACGTGAAAGCAGTTAGCAGACCGAGACGTGAACACGCTCTCTGAAAACAGGCTCTTAACGCTCTCATCCTTCCTCTGATCGCTGCCTTTAAAGTGGTTTTGATTGGACCTTCTGTCGATCCGGCGTGGTCATTCAAAGCCCGCCCACTCAGTTTTACAGGAAGTGAAGTCGAGGCCATGTTGGACATCAAAAGCGATGAGATAACAGTAGCTAAACGCTTCAAGATGGGTGGATGTACCTCCAGTGTTACTGCAGCTGATCTGGGGACGCCTCGTTAGTGACTCAGGGGGACTGTCAGGATGAGCAGCCTTGCGTCCAGACTGAAACCAGACTCCCGTATTCTTAGAAAAACATTCACACGGCTCAGAGGGACTTGAGTCATGACAAAAGGACCAAACAGTGCTCTGACGAATGTTAAAGGTGTGGGAGCCCGATCACTCAGCGTGCCGCGTCTGCTTTGGTTGTGTCGTTTTCCAGAGGCCGCAGAACCAGCTGATCCTGGGGGTGATGGCTATCGATGTGTCCCTGGACGACATCAAGAGACTAACGCCTCGGTTTACTGTGAGCTGGCCTTCACACACATGCACACACTGTTAACAGAGTGTGCAGGCACTTAGAGCGTTCAGGAGGCTTCTCATTCATCCTCTCTCTTACACACACAGGGACACATAAACACTAAAACAATCTCTCTCACACACACACACACATTCAGAGCTGCTTACCCCTACAAAACCGTACTACACACCACCCAGTACCCTCCCACCCCTCCTGTTCTCTGCTATCCCATCCAGTTCGGACCAAACGGGTACTACTTCGCCATCGACCCCAACGGTTACGTCCTGCTGCATCCCAACCTGCAGCCGAAGGTAAATCAATCACTGCGCTCTTCTGGCAGACAACCACAGCACACTTCACCGCCCCATTAAGCAGCAGTATTCCTGTCAACAAGCCCAGGGGCTGTGCGCACCAGCAGGCTGGTGTGGCTGCGGCCCGGGCCTTGTTTGCTGTGTTTGGCTCGCTTCTCTGTTATCTTTCTAAAGGTCGCTATGGGGGGGTTTTAATTGAAAAATGTTTGCGAGAAGTTCCACTCTACAGAGTGACGATGGCGGAACACATGGAAGCCATGTGTTCCTTGTTGGTGGAACAGTATGTGTTGCAGTTTTCCTGTAAACGGGACGGGTGACACAGAGAATCACAAGGGTTTTTCTGAGTTAAAGAGTGATTGATTGTAAACTTGGACTTGGAATGTGTTGTTAGATAGGCGGAGGTGGAGGAGAAGGCAAAGAGGGAAAAAGAACATTTAACCAAATGTGTCATCGTTCTGGGTTTGTTATTGTTCAGAACCCTAAGTTTCAGGAGCCGGTCACTCTGGACTTCCTCGATGCTGAGTTGGAGGATGAGATCAAAGTGGAGGTGAGAATGAGAGTGTGTTCTAGACGCCTGATTTGCCCATTTTAACTTCTGTGCAAAACAACTTTACTATCCATAGATGGATTAACATTTGTTCATTTAGGAGAGTGACGCTTCTATCTAAGGGACGTACAAATAATGATGTGCTCGTTTCTCTGTCTGCAGATTAGAAAAAAGATGATTGATGGAAACACAGGCAACCACACGATACACACACTGGTGAAATCCCAAGATGAGGTAACTATGGTGATGATGATGGTGATGGTGATGGTTATTATATTGGTGGTGGTGATGATGATGAAGACAGATATCTGGCTGTGTTTGCTCCACAGCGGTACATAGACCGAGGCCTGAGATCATATACGTTTGCTCCTGTGATAGGAACAGACTACAGGTAGGCAACATGATGTAGAAAGTGATAACCTTGCTCCTGGTTCAATAGTGGATGTAGTAAGTGATAACCTTGCTCCTGGTTCAGTAGTGGATGTAGTAAGTGATAACCTTGCTCCTGGTTCAGTAGTGGATGTAGTAAGTGATAACCTTGCTCCTGGTTCAATAGTGGATGTAGTAAGTGATAACCTTGCTCCTGGTTCAGTAGTGGATGTAGTAAGTGATAACCTTGCTCCTGGTTCAATAGTGGATGTAGTAAGTGATAACCTTGCTCCTGGTTCAGTAGTGGATGTAGTAAGTGATAACCTGGCTCCTGGTTCAATAGTGGATGTAGTAAGTGATAACCTTGCTCCTGGTTCTGGCCCCTGTGTTAGTTGGTTGTTGGATCCAACTCCTCAGCACGTGTCTGTAACAGACAGAGTTAGACGCCACTGTCTGCTCTGCCAATCACCCCTAACACAGGGGAATCCTACCCTCTACTCTTATTAGGACAAAACATTGTCATGTTTTCATTTTATACATGAAAGCAAGAGCTCTATATTGAGTTTATTATAATAGTGCATAATACGCTTATTAAATTCATGGAAAAAAAAGACAAGTGTCTAAATGATTTATTAAATGTTTGTTGTGCTGTATGTTTGGTTAAGTCACTCGACTTTAAAGTTTTGTCATGTGGTGTGGATACGGCCTGTGATTTTCTCCAATGTGTTCCGAGTTGGACCGTGAAAAATTGGAAAATGATGTCTCTGTCGCCCGTGTGGCGTTCAAGTGTTCCGCTCTGCATCAGGAGCTCATGTTCACCCTCGTGTGTGTGTGTGTGTGTGTGTGTGTGTGTTCACAGCATAGCACTGGTCCTGCCTGAGTACAGCCTGCACTACATCCGAGCCACAATCGGAGACACGATCACACAAGCCAAATGTAAGTTGCACCGTGAATCCGTTTGACCGGCCGTATCAAACATGACCTCATCCACCTATTTACACAGACGATGACTGAAGCACTTACCAGTGACAAAGCCGATGACATCAAGTTTTCATCAATCGGGGTGTCGGACCTCTCATGTTTCAATGCATGGTTTTTATCTTTAGCAGTTGCCTACCAGCCCCTCTCCCTCTCCCTCACCCCTCTCCCTCACCCCCCTCCCTCACCCCCACCCCTCTCCCTCACCCCTCTCCCTCACCCCCACCCCCCTCCCTCACCCCTCTCCCTCACCCCCCTCCCTCACCCCCACCCCTCTCCCTCACCCCTCTCCCTCACCCCCACCCCCCTCCCTCACCCCCACCCATCATCCCCCTCCCTCACCCTCTCCCTCATCCCTTGTGTCGTGATGGCATCATGCTTCCTCAGTTGTGGTGTAAATACAAAGTTTTGTTGCCAGACAACTTGACGACTGGTCCTAAGGGGATCCAGCCCCCCCCCCTCATCACACACACACACACACACACACACACAGTTTCAAACCCTGTTTCACACACACCAATGTCATCACACACACCACTGTCACCGATTCATTGACGGCCGCCACAGCCTGTGAGTGTTTCTGCTCTTAAGAAGTCTCCTGTTCTGTATCCCGTTGGGGATCGTCTAGTGGGGCGTCCACATGAGCGTGGTCTGTGTCACGTCACTCTTGAGTTGTGACTGTTCCACTTACACTGGACGTGCCGTTGCCGTTGGGCTCCTCAGAGAACGTCTTGAGAGATTGTTTGGAGTTTGTTCTTTGAGTTCTTCCAAGACTTGGAAGTTTGAACTGGCTGCCCTCTTGTGGCTTTTAATCCTGTGATCAATTTGTTTGTTGGGGAAGCCCTTTATACAGTACATCACAAACACACACACACCCCACACACACATTGTGCTTTTGTACTGTACACACACCAATCATCTGTTTTCAAGATGCAATATTATTATTCACTTCAATTGAATAAAATATTGTGTAACCCTGTTTGCTTCTTTCCTTATCGTCCTTCTCTTCTCTCCCCCCCTCCTCTCCTCCCCTCCTCTCCCCCCCTCCTCTCCCACTCCTCCCTCCCGCCCTCCTCCCCCCCTCTCCTCCTCTCCCCCCCCCCTCCTCCCTCCCCCCCCCTCCTCTCCTCCACTCCTGCCTCCCCCCCTCCTCCTCTCCCCCCCCTCCTCTCCTGACCTTCTGACTCCCTTCTGTCCTGTTGCTGTGTGGAAACCCCCTTCAGCATTTTTGGGCAAGTATTCTCCTCCTGTGCTCTTCCTGTCCCCCTCCCTGTCCTCCAGTTCTCTCTCCTGGACGCAGGGCTTTCAGTCCTCCTGCCAAGCTGCCGCCCTGTCTGGCGGAGCGGTGCACTTTCACGTGCGATTTGGACCGCAGCAGGAATGCGAGTCATACACACACGAGTGGGGAGTAATGAGCTTGTTGATCACCCTGATCCAGACGGGTGTCTGCCCTCGCTGGGAGATCTCTGCACGCCAGGCTGCCTCCATTGAACGGAAAGAGTCAGCCTCCACATGTGCACAGAGAGATAGAGAGAGATAGACAGAGAGAGACAGAAAGAGAAAGAGAGAGACAGAGAGAGATAGAGAGAGATAGAGATAGACAGAGATAGACAGAGAGAGACAGAAAGAGAAAGAGAGAGACAGAAAGAGACAGAGAGAGATAGAGAGAGATAGACAGAAAGAGAAAGAGAGAGACAGAAAGAGACAGAGAGAGATAGAGAGAGATAGAGAGAGATAGAGAGAGATAGACAGAGAGAGACAGAGAGAGACAGAAAGAGAAAGAGAGAGACAGAAAGAGAAAGAGAGAGAGAGATAGAGAGAGATAGACAGAGAGAGACAGAAAGAGAAAGAGAGAGACAGAAAGAGACAGAGAGAGATAGAGACAAAAAGAGACAGAAAGAGACAGAGAAAGACAAATAGAGAGAGGTTCTTTTGCCCCACCTGTCCTGCCCTTAGATGTGGTTTTGGCACTAGCCAGGCCTAGCAGGCAGGGCAGAGGACAGGATGTTTGCATTATTTTAGGTGAAACTATAAAAGAGAAAGCTGTGAGCGTTCACTCAAAACAAGAGTGGTCGGGTTTCCTCGCTTTCTGAGTCCCTCTTTTTGAATCATCTTGAGGTTTACGCCAACTGAAGAAAAAAAACACAGTTTTAATGAAAGACAGAAACCCTCCTTGGCCACACAGCATCACCTTTCTCTCTTTTCCTTCTGTTTGTTCCGAACGCCTCTCCTTTTGTTTCTTGTTTGTATTATATGTGGTCGCTGAGTCAGAGCCGTCGCTAACAGCTAACGCCAAAGATATGTCTGATGGCTGGTGCCATTTTTCTTTATCGGTCGCCACCCAAATAGCAAGGCGGACTCATTAATGGACTTTTGCTTTTAAATGTCTGATTTCATTTCATTAGTAAGAACTGAACTGGTCTATTTCACCTTCTGTAGGTTTTACATCATCTGCTGTTGGTTAGGAATTTGTAAGAATATATAGGTATATTACGCTCTGGATAAGAGCGTCTGCTGCTAAATGACTAAATGTAAATGTTATTAGATTAACCTTAATAGCCAATAAACTATTACGTAAGTGTAGGATAAGTGTTCTGAACCCTAAAACTCTCCAGGAAATGGCTTACAATTTTAGCAATAGGTCAATCAAACTCAGTCAATATTATAATTTTTCATATTTGCCTTTCACAACACGACATTTGTGCATCCTCAATTTATACATTTTAAATGTATAAACTCAAAAGACTTTTGGGTTTGTGGTAATGTAATTTCTTCTTCAAAGTTCAAACTGCTACAGTAAGAAGTGTGTAATCCAACTGCTGAATTATGTATCATAAATACATTTAACAACAAAGCAGGTATTTACACCTGGTCAGAATTATTTTTCAATCATGACCACCAAAGAGGTCAGCTAAGCCTATTATATCATAAAGTAGAGAATATCAAAGCATCTGGTCAGAATATCAACTGCCCCATCAACATTCTTTGAATACATTACTCACAATTTATAACTACATCAGTTTATCACCAACGCTGTATTCAGCAAATGCTAAAATGCTAATCCACGACCACATTGTAAAGCTTCACTTTTCATCCATTATTTTCACAATTTGCATTTCAGTGCAAAAAAGCTTTTTGATGGATTTGCAATATTTCTATTCCGAACTCGTTCTGTGAATAAAATATTGCTGACCTTTGAACCCTGTGGTTTACCCTGTCTCTTTTATTTTCCTTTTCCCCTATTCCTCACCTCCCGGGATGAATCTCTCAAATTCTCTCTTCTGCCTGGATTGTTTTTCCACTCCAGGGAAAGATGGCAAGTATTTCCCCCTCCTTTTGTCTCTCTCCTTCTGTTTAACGTTCTTGTTCGTCCTTCCCCAGCATGCTTAGGGGCAGCTTTTTCCACCAACTGTGTCCCGCTCACGTTCTCTCATAATTTGAGTCGCTAGCTATTAGTTCTGTTCTTAAGCAAATCAGTGACAATGTTTTGAATTTTAAAAGGCATTGAATACGTAATCTTGAAATTTAAACATCACTGAATTCTTTGGTTTTGAATTCACCTCTTTAAAATGGAAATATGAATTGATTTTTTTTAAATCATATCCAAAATGTAAATATTCAGAAAATCAGTTATCTCAAATTCGAACAGTAAAATTCAGGACCAACCCCCACAAAATAGACAATCAAGCTTTTTAAATTCAAATTGGACAAAATTCTATCTGCTCAAATTCGAATGGTGAAATTCAAATAAAAAAAAATTAAGATTGCACCATCCGGGATCTGAATTTACCATTCGAATTTGAGCATCCTGAAATTTGTGTCTATTTGAATTTCTGAAGCTTGATTATTATTATTTATTTTATTTTTTTGGGGGTGGGGGGGGGGCTGAACTTTACTGTTCGAATTTGAGCAACCTGAATTTCTGAAGCATGAATTTTTTTTATAAAAAAAAAAACATTGAAATCAATAAATAGTTCATTTTAAAGAGGTAAATACAAAACCAACAAATTCGAAGGTGTTTACATTTCAATATAAAGTATTCAATGCCCTTTAACAACATTGTCACTGATTTGCTTCCATATGTTCTTCTGTTTGGCATTGGGACAGCCTTGACAGTGGCTGCCCAAGAGACGGTCCACTGAACGGTCACTTTGTACCGTTTTCTCTTTTCTATTCAAATGCTAACACCCCCAATCAGCTACACAACACTTAGCATGTTACCTAAACATTACTTGAGAGCCTCTTTGGCGAAAGAGGGTGACGACGGGAGGGTGGGTGACGACGCATATTATGGGATGAGATTCTGAGGATTCCCTCCCTTCAATACCCTGATGAGGAGATAGAAGACACCAAAAGGTTTTTAAGGAATCTGTCAAGATCGTAGTCTGTAGGCTATCTGTACACAGGCACCTGCTGCTTTAACACTTGTCTATGTCAAGTTGTCACTGTCGATACTCAGAGGCAAGGTCAGGAGCAAAAAAATAAAGCAAGGTCAGGAGCTTTGTTCGTTAATTGTCAGCTGTTGTGGTTCATGCTTTACAACTGAAAATATGCAGTCATGCTAGCTCCGGACTAGGGATGCTCATTTAGAAGAAAAAAAAAAGCTTGATGCTCGTGAACGACCATTAACCGACAAGATTAACAATTTAGAATTGATGTGTCTGTCACCCATTAAAAAATACCAATACAACAAAAACAAAACAAATATCCGCTAAGGGGTTTATTAAGTAGGATAAATAGTAGCATAGCTAAGCTAATGTAGCAGCATAAGCGACAACAGTAGCCTAGCTAGTACAAAAAGATTAACACAATGAAAACACATTGAATCCGAGAGCGCTGGTTGTGCCTACATGATTGGCAGCTATAACAACACGGAAGTAGGCCTACAATTTTGTTGTACAATATTGCCAAAGTAGCAGAATGGCGCCAGATTTGTCGCTTGTCGTGTTCATACGGTAATAGGCTATTAATCGTTAAACATTGATATTGTCGGTTAACAGTTACACAGTTAATTATGAGCATCGACTACTCCGGACCAAAAAGTACGTGTCATTTACATGTTTATGTGCGCATGTGCTGTGTGTGCTTGAGTGTGCGTTAGCATCACCTACGTATGTGAGTGTGTGCGAGATTTCAAAGACTCATGTCTCTTTGTGTTTCACCAGTCTCGGAAAGCCTACAGGAAGACAAGTTTGACGATTACGGATACACGCTCATCGCTCCGAGGTAAGGCCTTATTCCCGTCACCTTCCGGGGTGGAAAGTAAATCCGTATGACACACGGACACAGTATAACACGTGATGAAATGTCACATGCTCTCTCCACAGAGAGTACTGCAAAGACCTGAAGCCCTCGAAAAATAACTCTCAGTTTTTGATGGAATTCAACGAGTACATCGACAGGAAGACGCCTAACAACCCTCAGTGTATGTACCCACCCTCCCAGCACCAGGTGTAGCTGTCCAGCACCAAGGACAGAGATACAAGAAGGACAAATTCCCTGATTTCTCCACTCCCTGGATGAACAGACAGTGTTACCTCAAGAAGTGTTGGTTTTAATACTCCCAGATTAAGATTAAGATTCCCAGATTAACCCCTATCATGTTTACATTAAGAGGCCAAACGTAACACGGTCAGACCTGCTCTGAAACTCAAAGGCAGTCTATTACACACTGATATTCATCCCCGTACAAAGCATGGTCTCTGTCTAAAAAGTGTTCAAGTTTGTAGAAAATACAAAACAGTCACCCGTCCAGGGTTTGACACGTCAGAGATTTCTTTATGAAGAAAGGAACAACAAAGCCTTTTTCAGGTTTCTGTTGAAGGTTTAGTGGAATAGAGCCAGTTGAACCTGTTCCCTTGGGTACATGGACAGAAACAGCAGTGTAGGGTTCTCCTTTGTAGAGCCCCTAGCTTGTGTTCCCCATTTGATCATTCCTCTAAAAGTTTGACCATCACACGCTTGAGTGCACACGTGTTAAATGTGTTGGCTTGGCTGACACGCAGACACACACACACACGCAATGGAACACACACACACTCAGGTGTACACATGCACAGATACTCAGGTGCAGACACACACAAACTTAGCACACGCTCAGGAGGGAACACACACACAGGCCCACAAACACACTCCACGAGGATTACACCCCCACACACTCTACCTTGTCTGCTCTGGTTTGTCCAATTACTTTGTGTTTGTGAGAAAGAGCAGGTCTCGTCAAGCGCAGCGCGCAAGCGGAGCAGTAAAACTCAACTCAGGTCTGCCGAGACTCGATGGAGCAGCTCAAACATCTGACCAACGCGTTAGCATCTCAGACGCTCTCCCAAACACAAACTGACATTAATCGCTTGTACTTTTTTCTCCCGCTTGGAAGTCTAAACGCCTCCAAAATGGTACAAGTGGCTTTCCCAGACCCCAGTGTTTAGTTTGATGTTTAGGTCTTGGAAAATTCACTTCAAACATTCGAATTGGAGAGACTCCTTCTCATTACAAATCCACTTCTGAATCGTGTCCGTGCCCCGGATTAGCGCTCCTAGCTAGCAGGTCTACTCTGCAGGACTCAGTATACAACACATATGGGAAACTGCCCGAGCGAGGCTAGTTACATGCTTTACTTGTTTAAGCCACTGCAGTGGCGGTGGAGTACATTAAAGATTCCTGGGCTGCCTTCAATAAGAGTCCCCTAATGAAAACCACTGGAGCGGGAGGGGTGTGTGTGTGTGAGGGGGAGGGTGTGTGTGTGTGGGAGGGGTGGAGAGGGGGGTGGGGGGGTAAAGTGTTAGACCAGCTGTTTTCTCTGAAGTGTGTGTGGTGTGTCGTAAAGAGGAGGGGGGGGCTTAGCTGAGTTTCAACATTAATGGACTGTAGCAGGACATGAAGGGGTTTGAAGTGACGGTGGAAAACACATCGGCAGCGTGGCGTTCTGCAGTCGTGTCGAGCGTCTCAGAGCATTATTCTGAACATTCCTCACCTCCATCCTCCAATCCTTTTATTAACTAGTTCCACTTAACGACTTTCCCCTCATATTGTGGCTGCTCTGATTCGCCCATTCAGAGAGAAGGGACTGTGATTAGACTGATAATCGTGACCCTGTCGACCTGACAGTTAGAGCAATGCTGTTTGGATGAATGAAGTCATTCCCTGGAATCAGGGAATCTGTTTCAAACTGTCTCTTCCTCCTCCTCTGCTGGGAGATGTCTGTTTTGTCTCTATTCTCACTAGCCTCCCCAACGTCCTCTCTCTCCCTCCCTCTCTATCTCTTTCTCTACCCATCCTCTTCTCTCTCTTCCAGTCTCTCTCACACACACACACACAGCTGTATCTAGCAGTCTGCTACAACCATCCCTGCGTCTGAAAGACACACTACTCAATTCTGTGATGAAGAGATGAGGATGAGGATGACTCACTTTGATAGATATCATCTCATGGCCCAATTACAATCTCAGTTCTGGGGTCTGAACAACATCTGGAAAAACATTAACTGCACGGGGGGGGGGGGGGGGTTGAATACTTTTTAATGTCTTCTTCCTGCTGTTCGTTATAAATGATGGATTCTACTTCTTCTAGGCAACGTAGAGCTGGTGAACAGGCTTCTGCTGGACGCGGGGATCACCTCCGACCTCATTAAGCGCTGGAGAGAGGAGGAGGAGCTGCCGTGAGTCTACAGCACCGCCGTCATTTTACCTCCACAGAGAGCCGCTCTGCTTCCTGTAGTCTCTCTGCTTCCTGTAGTCTCTCTGCTTCCTGTAGTCTCTCTGCTTCCTGTAGTCACTCTGCTTCCTGTAGTCTCTGCTTCCTGTAGTCTCTCTGATTCCTGTAGTCTCTGCTTCTTGTAGTCTCTCTGCTTCCTGTGGTCTGTATAAGGTGGTCTCCAAGGCATGTAAGGCCACCGTACACACCTTATACTGAGTCTCTATCAAAGTGAGTAGCTATAAGGAGGTTTCTGTATACGGGTGTGTATAACATGTGTAAGGGGTCTTTGTCATTGCAGACACGGTGTCCTGGCGCGGTTTGTCGCCACAGATGGAGGGATCACACGAGTGTTTCCTAAAAGGTTTACTTCCTCCTTCCTCCTGCCTTCAAAAGGCTGAATCTTTCTTGTCTTGGTTAAAAAAGCTTTCCCACATCATGCCAGGAATGAAAACACAAAGTCCAAAACCTTACACCTAGTAGACATCCTCTGCTTCTACAACACAATTACACCCTTTTCTTTGAACACAGCTTGCTGGGTTATGTCTCCTTTTGTCCATGTGAGCGACCATGCAGCTGAATATGGGTGTGTGTGTTACAGTGCCGGTCAGTACTGGAGCGAGGACGCAGAGACCTATGAATCAAGCTTCTACAAGAGGAGTCTAGACAACAATGTCTACATATTCACACCAACGCCCTACCCCAGTAATGACAACAGTAAGTTATTGGAAGGAGGCGTGTCTTGTGCTGTGCGTGTGTGTGCATGTCATAACTCTGTCTCTGTGTCTCCACCTCTTCAGTGAGTGAAGACTCTGTGTTAGTAAGCAAAGCTGTGGACCTGCACATTGATGGAACAACTCTCAAACCAGCAGGTAACAGCACACACACACTCGACACCCTCACACACACACACGCGCACACACACCCTCACACGCGCACACATAAGCTATATCAAGATGAGTAAATCTCCAGATCTCGATATTACTATTGTTTTAAGATATGGAAGCTTACACCTGCATATCTCCAAACAAACTCTAACAGTAGGCGCTGACCTTGTCCTCCATGTTTGTAGTCATTGGTGTGAAGTTAGATATCAACGCTTGGATGGCCAACTTCATCAACGCAACTTTGAGCATGAATGTGAGTACATGGACAAGGACCAGGATGTGTGGATGTTGTTCTCCTCTGGGTCTCTGTGTAAATCTCTTTTCTGTGTCCTGCAGTGCAGAGACGAGTACTGCGGCTGTCTCAGAAATGATGCGGTGAGTGAGTCAGGGAACAACATTACAGATACACTATGAATGTTGGGTTTTATTTAGTACCATAGTGGGCTGGGAATATGCTGTCAGGTCGAGCGTCCTTCATGGTGATGTATTGTGTGTGTTTCTCTGCAGCATTTGGACTGTGTCATCCTGGATGACGGGGGCTTCCTGGTCATGGCCAACAGAGACGAGTACATTGAACAGGTGGGCGAGCGGACCGACAACTCTGTCACAACTCCCCCCCTCCCCTCCCCCACCTCCCCTCCATCCCCTCCACCTCCCCCCCTCCCCCACCTCCCCTCCATCCCCTCCACCTCCCCCCTCCCCCACCTCCCCTCCATCCCCTCCACCTCCCCCCTCCCCCACCTCCCCTCCATCCCCTCCACCTCCCCCCTCCCCCACCTCCCCTCCATCCCCTCCACCTCCCCCCTCCCCCACCTCCCCTCCATCCCCTCCACCTCCCCCCTCCCCCACCTCCCCTCCATCCCCTCCACCTCCCCCCTCCCCCACCTCCCCTCCATCCCCTCCACCTCCCCCCTCCCCCACCTCCCCTCCATCCCCTCCACCTCCCCCCTCCCCTCCCCCACCTCCCCTCCTCCCCAACCTCCACCCCCCCCCCTTCTCCCCTCCCCCACCTCACCTCCCTCCCCTCCACCTCCCCACTTTCCCTCCCCCACCTCCGCCTCCACTTTTTGTAGTATGTGGTACATCCTCAGCTCACCTCAGCCATCTGCAACCTCGTTCCACCTTCCCCTTCCCTACCTCATTCAGACCCCTCTCAAACCCTAGTTGACCCTAGTCCTTTTTCACCTCCTCCCTCAGTCTACCTCCCCTCTCCACCTCCCCTCTCCACCTCCCCTCCTCCACCTCCCCTCCTCCACCTCCCCTCTCCACCTCCCCTCTCCACCTCCCCTCTCCACCTCCCCTCTCCACCTCCCCTCCTCCACCTCCCCTCCTCCACCTCCCCTCTCCACCTCCCCTCTCCACCTCCCCTCTCCACCTCCCCTCCTCCACCTCCCCTCTCCACCTCCCCTCCTCCACCTCCCCTCTCCACCTCCCCTCTCCACCTCCCCTCTCCACCTCCCCTCCTCCACCTCCCCTCTCCACCTCCCCTCCTCCACCTCCCCTCTCCACCTCCCTCTCCACCTCCCCTCTCCACCTCCCCTCCTCCACCTCCCCTCTCCACCTCCCCTCTCCACCTCCCCTCTCCACCTCCCCTCTCCACCTCCCCTCCTCCACCTCCCCTCTCCACCTCCCCTCTCCACCTCCCCTCTCCACCTCCCCTCTCCACCTCCCCTCTCCACCTCCCCTCCTCCACCTTTCCTCCCCCCAGTCTACCTCTCCTTTCCACCTCTTCTACCTCCCCTCCTCCTCCCCCCTCTTTACCCCGGGGTAAAGGTTTTCCATGCTGGCCCGGCGCGGGTCTCTAATCAGGCCGGGGTGTGTGCCGGATAAATCAGTCCCCCTCTGAAGTTTGGCAGGAACACTAAAAGCGAGGGACCGTGGTCTTTGTTTGGAGAAGGCCGCTCTGCCCTAAATCATATTTCCTACTGGAGGGAAGGAGTTCCCTCTGCTCCTGGGGGCTTTATGACGGCCAGTAGGGCTGTGACTGTTAATTCATTATTTGTGTTAGTGCAGAGGGAGGGGAGAGAGGGGATAATCTTTATAGTCGTGGAGATTTATACTTCCTTTTGGACTGCTAAAAAGGAGGTAGATGGACTTCGATTGAGAGGGGGAGGGGAGAGATTTGGGATTATTGGCTGTGACCGTGACAAAGGGAAAGATATTAGAGTTTCTTAGACAAACACACACACACATAAACAAACATGCACTTCTGTCTCATCTCAGATATGTTTAGTCTAGACGCTTTCTTCATTGTTAATTTACGGCTAACTTTTGTGACGTCTTAACCAGATTAAACTGGATTCCATTGCTGGCCTATCAACTTGTCTGATTTACTGTGTGTGCATATGTGTGCGGGATATTTCACAAAGATTAAAGAGTTTGATTTATATCTCCTCAATAAAAAGGAAATCCTCAGGGTATTAAAGAAACGTGTTTTTAAGAGGTCGTAGTTCATAGTAATGACATTTTTCTGAATGGGCCTTTATCTTCCAAATCACCTGTGCTAAGACCTTCAGTAATGTGTTATTCTGTAGTGGTTGTATGGGAACTTACAGGTGTGTGTGTGTGTCCTCCAGATCGGTCAGTTTTTCGGGGTGATCGACCCCATCCTGATGACCGACCTGGTCAACATGTCTCTGTTCACCCTCAACAAGACGTACGACTACCAGTCAGTGTGTGACCCTGAGAGGGAGAGCAAGGCAGACGCAGGCCTGCGCTCCGTCTATGTGGTGAGTTACACTAGCCAGAGATCACACACACACACACACTAGCCAGAGATCACACGCACATACACACAAGCCAGAGTTCACACACACACACACTAGCCAGAGATCACACACACACACACACACTAGCCAGAGATCACACGCACACACACACTAGCCAGAGATCACACGCACATACACACAAGCCAGAGATCACACACACACACACTAGCCAGAGATCACACACACACACACTAGCCAGAGATCACACGCACACACACACTAGCCAGAGATCACACGCACACACACACTAGCCAGAGATCACACGCACACACACACTCTCCAGAGAGCCATAAATACAGATTTTCCGACAGGGGGCCACGGGGCTATGGGGAAGGAGGTAGATGGGAGATCAAGTCACTGAATTGGATTAGCCAGACCAGCCAATGAACAACACCTCTAATGATAGATGATGGGGTGCTGGAGGGAGGGAGTCATGGAGCATGTTGCCCCAAACACACAAGCTTCCTGTTTGGCTTCAGTGGACGTTATTTCCAGAGGGAGGGAGTCATGGAGCATGTTGCCCCAAACACACAAGCTTCCTGTTTGGCTTCAGTGGACGTTATTTCCAGAGGGAGGGAGTCATGGAGCATGTTGCCCCAAACACACAAGCTTCCTGTTTGGCTTCAGTGGACGTTATTTCTAGACCGCTCCGGTGCCTTCTCATGAGGTTTCAGTGGCAGTTAGAGAGAGAAGGGTTCATCCACTCAGCCTTATACATGATGGGGATTACCTGAGACTTTATACATGATGGCGATTACCTGAGACTTTATACATGATGGGGATTACCTGAGACCTTATACATGATGGGGATTACCTGAGACCTTATACTTGATGGGGATTACCTGAGACCCCATTTAGGCCTTGTTTCTGGATCGTACTGTTCTGAAACAGCAGTCATGGGGGGTTTAGGTTTCTGTCTTGGTCTACGTTCGGGGTACTTTCAAGTGTTTAATGATCTGTTTTTGTCCCTCTCAGCCCACCATAGTGGACATTTTGAACGTTGGCTGGTGGGCTTCCGCGGCTGCCTGGTGAGTACTCCCTGAAACTGATCTCAGCCCAGCTCTAACCACACGGAGAGGCAGGTTGAGGCCATCTGCACATCCCTCAAACTGCTCCCAGGGCATCTGTAAACTCACAACCCTTACGATTTATCCCTGTTTACGACATCTCTCCCATGTCCTGCTTTTCTTCAGCTTTAATTTACAGCGACGTTGCGTCCAATAAATGGACACCCGGGTCTTTTGATATGTCGACTGTAAGGGTTAACGTAATACTTCTTCAAGCCATGCTTTTTAATTATGAAGTTTTGCGGTCCATTTTGAAGCACAATAACCTTACCATATGAAATCTGCAAAGACAGATTTTCTTTTGATTGTGTTGTCAGTTTTCATAGCGAGGCGTGATTTGTTGGGTGTCGTGTCAGACGAGGGTTCTTGTCATCTTCAGCTGGCTTGTCTGGTTTCCAGGTCGATCCTGCAGCAGATGTTGCTGAGCATCACCTTCCCCAGGTTCCTAGAAGCAGGTATGTTTAGAAACTCCTCGCTGGCCTCTCCTGTCCTTCATGGCACCCAGTTAGTTTGGTCCCGTGTTAAGAAAGTCTGTGTTGAGAACAATCTGTTTGGTCAAGTGGAATCCAGTCCCTTAAACCTTTGTGTAGAAGCATCAATCTTTGTCAAGTGGGGAAACTGTACTCATCAGTAAAGCATGACTTCAAAATAAGACAACTTGACAGCATGTACATTTATACTGTATGTATTTACTTCTTAACTGTTAGTATCCATGACGCAATGAGTTCCTTTACTTTTAATAAAACACAATGTGACAGTTTTTCCTATAAGTCGTTATAAAAACATTGTGGACTTTCTTTGGAAACATGATTAGATCTTACAAGGTATTGAATATGTGGTTTCTCAAGAAATGATGTTCTTCATGTGTACATGGTTAGGAATTAATCAGGAACTTCCTGTTTCACCAAAGGAAAACCTTTTTGTCTGTGTGTTGTAGAGTCTGTTGTGTGAGTGAGTGTGTGTGTGTGTGTGTGTGTGTGTGTGTGTGTGTGTGTGTGTGTGTGTGTGTGTGTGTGTGTGAGAGTGTGTGTGAACAGACATATAGCAGAGAGTACTTTACCTTGCTGGATCTTTGACAGTCTTGGCGTGTGTGTGCGTGCGTGTGTGTGCGTGCGTGTGTGTGTGTGTTCTCTCCACAGCTGATGCTGAAGAGGACCTGTCGGACATCCTGATGAAGCAGAGCTGCATCACCATGCAGACTCAGTTCTTCTTCGACAACAGAGACGAGAGGTCCTTCAAAGGAGCCCTGGACTGCGACAACTGTTCCAGGTGGGACTCACTCACACCTCACACACACAACCACACACACACACCACCATAACGACGCTACTCTACCGTAATACGGTCTGTTAAGACCTAATACTCATAATCCCTTGGGATGTCATGGGCACCTCCATGCCACGCCCCACTGAACACAGGCCACGCCCCACTGAACACAGGCCACGCCCCACTGAACACAGGCCACGCCCCACTGAACACAAAACCCCCAGTCTCACTCTCGGCCTTCAGGGATTCCCCCTGAGGATACACACAGCCCTGACTGGGGTTTCAAACACACTAGGCAGCCTCCCGGACGCGTCCCCTTTCAGAAAGCTGTCCCCCTCCCCCGCGCATCTTCCCTCCCTGCCCGTCAGATCAACGTCTGGACACTCGCTCTCCCGCCTCCCCCCAGACACTGGCCGGCCCAGCCGAGGAGCCCTGTGAAGGGGGGGTCAGCAGGGCCCTGTGTGGGTCGAGCAGGTCCTAGATCAGATCTGCTGGTGCCATCAGCTCGGCCCTGCAGTCAAGCCCCCTGAGGGTGGCTATTAAACCCTGCGTGCCTTGAAGGTGAGGTGGAGCGGCTAGCGAGACCACCGTCCGGACGGGCCCGCCTGTTTGCTGTTTTAAGGCCCCCTCGTGCAGGCTAATGGAGTGCCTGTTTTAAGGCCCCCTCGTGCAGGCTAATGGAGTGCCTGCCACGGTGTTCCTGTGCATTAGCCCCGCGCACGCTGGCCTTTAATGAGTGCCGTAAAAAAAAGAACAGTGTCCGTCTTTATGAACCCTGTGCAGAACCCTGTGTGTCTCTCATCCCCTCCGTGTTTCCTCAGGATGTAGCTCTCATCCCCTCTCTGTCTCCTCAGGATGTAGCTCTCATCCCCTCTGTCTCCTCAGGATGTAGCTCTCATCCCCTCTCTGTCTCCTCAGGATGTAGCTCTCATCCCCTCTCTGTCTCCTCAGGATGTAGCTCTCATCCCCTCTGTGTCTCCTCAGGATGTAGCTCTCATCCCCTCTGTCTCCTCAGGATGTAGCTCTCATCCCCTCTGTGTCTCCTCAGGATGTAGCTCTCATCCCCTCTGTCTCCTCAGGATGTAGCTCTCATCCCCTCTGTGTCTCCTCAGGATGTAGCTTTCATCCCCTCTCTGTCTCCTCAGGATGTAGCTCTCATCCCCTCTGTGTCTCCTCAGGATGTAGCTCTCATCCCCTCTGTCTCCTCAGGATGTAGCTCTCATCCCCTCTGTGTCTCCTCAGGATGTAGCTCTCATCCCCTCTCTGTCTCCTCAGGATGTAGCTCTCATCCCCTCTGTGTCTCCTCAGGATGTAGCTCTCATCCCCTCTGTCTCCTCAGGATGTAGCTCTCATCCCCTCTCTGTCTCCTCAGGATGTAGCTCTCATCCCCTCTGTGTCTCCTCAGGATGTAGCTCTCATCCCCTCTGTGTCTCCTCAGGATGTAGCTCTCATCCCCTCTCTGTCTCCTCAGGATGTAGCTCTCATCCCCTCTCTGTCTCCTCAGGATGTAGCTCTCATCCCCTCTGTCTCCTCAGGATGTAGCTCTCATTCCCTCTCTGTCACCTCAGGATGTAGCTCTCATCCCCTCTGTCTCCTCAGGATGTAGCTCTCATCCCCTCTCTGTCTCCTCAGGATGTAGCTCTCATCCCCTCTGTGTCTCCTCAGGATGTAGCTCTCATCCCCTCTGTCTCCTCAGGATGTAGCTCTCATCCCCTCTCTGTCTCCTCAGGATGTAGCTCTCATCCCCTCTCTGTCTCCTCAGGATGTAGCTCTCATCCCCTCTCTGTCTCCTCAGGATGTAGCTCTCATCCCCTCTCTGTCTCCTCAGGATGTAGCTCTCATCCCCTCTCTGTCTCCTCAGGATGTAGCTCTCATCCCCTCTCTGTCTCCTCAGGATGTAGCTCTCATCCCCTCTCTGTCTCCTCAGGATCTATCACGCAGAGAAGCTGTGGAAGACCAACCTGGTGTTCATCGTGTCGGACGCCAGACACACCTGCACGTCCTGCGACCCCAAACCCCTGATCCAGGCCGAGCAGCCGTGTATCCTTCCAACAAGCCCTCCTTCCTCATCCTCCTTCCCCCCTCCACATCCTCATCCTCCTTCCCCCCTCCACATCCTCATCCTCCTTCCCTCCTCTACATCCTCATCCTCCTTCCCCCCTCCACATCCTCATCCTCCTTCCCTCCTCTACATCCTCATCCTCCTTCCCCCCTCCACATCCTCATCCTCCTGCCCCCCTCCACATCCTCATCCTCCTTCCCCCCTCCACATCCTCATCCTCCTTCCCCCCTCCACATCCTCATCCTCCTTCCCCCCGACACATCCTCATCCTCCTTCCCCCCTCCACATCCTCATCCTCCTGCCCCCCTCCTTCTATCCTCCTCGTCCTCATCGTCCGTGCTCCCCACCAGAAGCAGGGCTGTGTGGGATCCAGGCGAAGCCTCTGGGAGGTAGATGGTGACAAACTGAATTTGCTCTGAAACAGGTGACAACAAAACCCATCATCGCACTCCCTTACAAGTCTGGGGCCAATTATCAGTTAGCTAATGGACAAGCGCATTGATTCGAAATCGTGACCGAACGGGAGTCTGCTGGGCAAGAAGAAGCGATGTTTCCTTCAAGGTCATTTTGACAGTCAGTTCCCATTTGGTGAGTGGAGTGCGTGTTTTTGGTTTGTTGGTGATATAACTTGGTTATTTTGGAAGGGGAGATGTATTCGTCCCCCAGTCCACTTGTTTTTTGCTCCTTCAGTCTCTCAAGATCGTTGATTCGACGTAAACTTGTTTACTCTCCGTAATGACGCGGTTTGTCCGCCATTTCCGCAGACGTTTTGCGTGGCAACGGCGCTAGATCAACTACTAGATGCAGACGCTACAGCTGACCTCTAATCAAACATGGCCAGACTTGGGTTAGGTTTAGCACGGTAGTTTAGGTTCAGTGACCCTGTCTGACCTCTGTGAGGGTGGACAATCAGGAAGGCTGCAGATGTAACATCTTTTAATATCTTACCGTAACTCTGTTCAGTTTCTGCCTATGCCCGGTGGTGACGAAACCATGCAAACGTTTATATTTATAACTATGATATGAAGCTCATTAGAGGCATTTCGTTGGGTCAGTTATATTTAGTTCTCTTACGGTCTAGGAGTTTGTCTCCCAAGCAGAACCAGTTTGTGTTTCCTGAATGGATGATCGTAGCTAAGGGTCCTGACCCCTGTAAACTGGCCAAGAATCCACGCTACAGGAAAGGTCCCAATGATTGTTTTGAAAACAACACAAATGTAAGTGACCGTCGTCAGTGATTGGGCTCTGTGTTTTATTAATGGCTGTAATGCAACATTTACATTTAGTCATTTAGCAGACGCTCTTATCCAGAGCGACTTACAGTAAGTACAGGGACATTCCCCCAAGGCAAGTAGGGTGAAGTGCCTTGCCCAAGGACACAACGTCATTTGGCACGGCCGGGAATCGAACTGGCAACCTTTAGATTACTAGCCCGATTCCCTCACCGCTCAGCCACCTGACTCCCAACTCCCAGGCACTCCTCACTAAGCCACTGAATTGTGTAAAACACACTAATTTATTTCGCATGTGCTTGTCTTTCTGTGCGTAACTGCTAATGGCTGCCTCTCCTATACTCTGTAGTGAAAATATCGTCTGCACCGAGATTTCCCACATAAAAACAAACTTTCAATTCCATGTGCTATCGTAAAGTCAACAAACATTGGATAAACCATCAAAAACCTTGTGTAGGAAATCCGTGCCTGAATGCAGTTTGTTTCAAGACTGACCCTTCGTTCCAGTCGCAGAACTTTTAGTTTCTGTAAAACTGTACTATTCCTTTAATGATGCTTAATCTCAATTTCTCGCTCACACAAACATACATACACACAGACAAAACATGCACACACACTCCTGTTATGTGGGTGCTTCTGTCTCTATCTCACTAAATCTGTTTTCTCTCCTGTCTGGCTCTGCACATTTAACTGCTGACTGTGACATGTTAGCTGCATGACTTTCTCTTTCTGTTTCCTTTCCTGCTCTTTGATTGGCTGTTGATGGTTAGGATGAGTCGATGTGTCGGAGGAGCGCAGGCTCTTCATTGGGCTCCTCTCTGCTCATGTTACTGCTGCCACTGTTCATGTGCTGTCTCGGGTCAGTCCCATCATTCTCTCTCTCTCTCTCTCTCTCTCTCTCTCTCTCTCTCTCTCTCTCTCTCTCTCTCTCTCTCTCTCTCTCTCTCATTCTCTTTCCCTGTCCCATTCCCTCCCTTCCTCTCCCGTACTCCCTTCCATTCCCTCTCTCTTTCTCTGTCTCTCCAACCCTGTACTTTTATTCTCTCCCTCTCTCACACTTTTTTTTGGTTCATATACAGTGATCTTTTTTGTTTTTTCTTTATTTTAATTTTATTCTTTGTTTCTTTATTCTTTGTTTCTTTGCCTGCACTCTCCTTCCTACCTCCTGACATCTCTCTCAAACTCTCCTCCCTTCTCTCTGTCACAACTCCTCTACCTCTCCTCCATCTCTCTGTCTTCTACCTTGATCTATGTGTGTTTGTCTCTACTGACATCTGCTTACTAATATAACTGCTAGCTAACGCAACCCTCTGCCTTCTCGTTAGCTGAAAACAATCCAAATACCAGTTCACATATTTCATTTAACTTCAATTTATTCTGAATGTATTTTTGTAAACATAACGTCTTTGTAAACAGGGACTATCCATGAAACGTCTCAATATATTATTATTTTTATCGACAGTTTACTACTAGTCATTAACTTATCAGCACTAAGCGTCTGTACAGTGTCTGACTCAGAGTCAGGAAGGGTTCGGCCCTCTAGTGATCATCTGTGACTGATCAGTCTTCCTCCTTCTCCATTTCCCGCTCCCCCGGTGGTCATGGTAACAGGAGGATGACTTTGACTGCGGCGGTGCCTCCAGCCTGAGGCCGCCACTCTTGTTACTGGTGGCGTTCCAGCTGGCCTTGTACCGGCTTCTGATTGGCTCTGATCACCACGCCGTCTCCTCGTGACCTTTGAACCGTCTAGCCCCTCTCCTCTTCCTCCTCCTCCTCCTCCCCCTCTCCTCTTCCTCCCCCTCTCCTCTTCCTCTCCTCCCCCTCTCCTCCTCCTCCTCCCCCTCTCCTCTTCCTCCCCCTCTCCTCTTCCTCTCCTCCCCCTCTCCTCTTCCTCCCCCTCTCCTCTTCCTCTCCTCCCCCTCTCCTCCTCCTCCTCCTCCCCCTCTCCTCTTCCTCCCCCTCTCCTCTTCCTCTCCTCCCCCTCTCCTCTTCCTCTCCTCCCCCTCTCCTCTTCCTCTCCTCCCCCTCTCCTCCTCCTCCTCCTCCCCCTCTCCTCTTCCTCCCCCTCTCCTCTTCCTCTCCTCCCCCTCTCCTCCTCCTCCTCCTCCCCCTCTCCTCTTCCTCCCCCTCTCCTCTTCCTCTCCTCCCCCTCTCCTCCTCCTCCTCCCCCTCTCCTCTTCCTCCCCCTCTCCTCTTCCTCTCCTCCCCCTCTCCTCTTCCTCCCCCTCTCCTCTTCCTCTCCTCCCCCTCTCCTCTTCCTCCCCCTCTCCTCTTCCTCTCCTCCCCCTCTCCTCTTCCTCCCCCTCTCCTCTTCCTCTCCTCCCCCTCTCCTCTTCCTCCCCCTCTCCTCTTCCTCTCCTCCCCCTCTCCTCTTCCTCCCCCTCTCCTCTTCCTCTCCTCCTCCTCCTCCTCCTCCCTGTCCTCGCCAACCAGCATGAAACGCCACCTCTGCTCCCTCCAGGAACGCCAAGCTCAGACCAGCGACGGACACACGACACGCACCTCGACCATCCCGTTTCCATGGTTTCATTCTTTTCAGGGATTTCCATCCCATTTCACCCGGAGCCTGACGGAAGGGAGGCAGAAGCTCTGAGGAAACGGTTTGAGAGGAGAACTCAACGCCCCTGACCCCCCCCCCCTCTCACCCCCCCACTCTTCTCACACCCCACAACCCCCTCCCAGAATCCCCAGCCCGGCCATTTGAAATTAGGAACATTTCAAACTGGGTAAAGGTGATTATTGAGTGGTGCCCTTCAACCTTTGACCGTGGTTGGCTTGCGGGACACGGGTTTGGAGCCTTATAGTGCCAGGAGGAAGTGGGAGGACTGTCTTATAGTGCCAGGAGGAAGTGGGAGGACTGTCTTATAGTGCCAGGAGGAAGTGGGAGGACTGTCTTTGGGAGGGGGGAGGGGGAAGATTTTGTGTTTGAGATTAATTGTTTGCCCTTCCAAACTAGAATTCTGTCACTTTTATTCAGCACTTTCTGAAACAGTGCTGCCGACGTATGAAAAGTTTGCTATTTATTTTGGCGCGTTTTGCTGTGGCTGGTTAGTCAGTATTTTTCTTTGTCTGATGTTTCAATAAGGGACATTGTAATGTCAGTCTCTCTTGACCTATTCATTGAATTATTGTTGCATTTTTGGGGGGGGATTGCAAAGGCATTACGCTGTTAAACCGTTCTGTGTTAAGAGTAGCATTTCCCAGCACATCTCTGTGTTAAATCTCTCTCTCCTAAGGTCCAACAATATGCAACACTTTTACAAAGTTGTCATCTTGTAAAGTATGGGGTGCTTGTGACAGTGTGGTTACAATCGAACCCATGACCTACCAGAGAATGACCATACTGTGTGTGGTCACCCATTAACCTCACTGTTTAAGGTTGACCGTGGATCCATCAAAGGCAGATCTCTCCCAGGTGTCTCCAACTTGTCCTCTATTTGTCAACAACACACATCAACCAATCAGGATCAGCCTGTCAGGCCTATCGGATCTTTGGATAAAACTGTTGCCATGGGGATTCTGAGAACCTTTCGATTTGATTTAGCTGTGTGGCTACTGACTTGAAGAAAGCTTGATGTGTTTCTAATTTATTTTTACTTAAGTTATATATTTTCTTTTTTTGATTAAGAATTTTTTTTTTTTTTAAGGACGAAGACAATAGCTGCATGCTACTGTGTTACGTTGGATTTATTGTGATTATCTGAAATAATCTTTAACTGAATATTGATATAGTGTGTCTTGCTACTGTGTCGGTCTTTATATACCGTAGGTCTGATATATATATATATACACTATCTTCAAATAAATCATAAAATCACTGGAAAAATAATACAAGAGATTTAACTATTTAAAGGTATACTACTCCCACTTGTTCACCCACCATCAGAAATACCTCTAAACCTGAGTTTCTACGGCAACATCTCCTTGACTGTACTCATTGCACTGTGAAGCAGTTGACGCCTAATAAGATGCAGTTAATAGATGCAGTCCGGATATTAAGGAGGATCACAATGTCTAAACCTGCATTTCATTTCTTGGACTCAGACTTAGATTCTGTTTATTTTTGTTGTGCCTTGTTGTGTGCCAGTATAGACACACTCACTTAATTGTAATATATACTAGAGAAAATATCACACATTGGTCAAAATGTGATCCCTTTAGTTTTGGTATTATATTGCCAGATCAACATTATATCCCTATCAATATTTCTGTGCAGTGAAATAGGATTTTCAATGGTCACCAGTTAAGATTTCCTAAATCATTCCTCATGAACTGCCAAACATATTAGAAAAAACTTAGACACGACAGAAATGTGCCTCAAAACATACAGGACCAAATCTGTGCTCTTCAAATCTGCCTCCTTTCCCTGTGATCTCACGGTGGAGTCTACTAAATCAATATCAGATGGTGGTTCTTTATCAAAACATTGTAGGAACTTATCAAAAAATCTTGTCGTCATGCCAAACAAGCCATCATCTTTAAACAGTTTCCTGCCTAAATCAATTGTATTTATTTTATGTTTTCGGATAGAAGTTGAGGTAGACAATATAATTGTAAGCTGATGATACGGTATGCTGTGGTTTTTGATTATTTATTTGTTGTTTCAGATGACGAAACGTCATCTAAAGTAGAAATTGTTCTGCGTAACAAATGGACCTTTGCAGTCCATTCTGTGCTTGGCATGTAACTCTGATCTGTGAGTATTACTGCAGGAAGGGAAGTGATCCAGAGAAAAATCGACGATCACAGTTCCTGATAATTCAGTAACCGCTTATTTCAGTAATGCCTTGTTGAATTGCTGTTAAAACGGATGACTGCCAGAACACAGGGGCTTCGTCAGAACCCAATTTAGAGACACTCACGCATCATTTCCTGTGAACACAGGCGCATGGGCCTGTTAACCACAGTCGCTTCGGCATGGAGTTGAAAACCACATCATGACGTTATGTGGTCCGTGCTGTTATTGGGATATTCTTTCTCTCTCTTTGCTTCTCGTGAACACTTTAAAGTTAAATCACGAATTGCAAAAGGATTCTTCTTGAGTCAAATAGAATCAAACTCAAGCATTCCCCCCCCCCCCCCCCCCCATCTCCTCAGAATAACAGTTGATTTTTGTTTTGTCGTAAACACCATGTTTACGGTGTGGCTGCAACACTAACACCGAGGTACTGCCGTAATGTAAACTACTACACATGCGGTCTGAGATGGTACTGCTGTAATGTAAACTACTACACATGCGGTCTGAGATGGTACTGCCGTAATGTAAACTACTACACATGCGGTCTGAGATGGTACTGCCGTAATGTAAACTACTACACATGCGGTCTGAGATGGTACTGCCGTAATGTAAACTACTACACATGCGGTCTGAGATGGTACTGCCGTAATGTAAACTGCTACACATGCGGTCTGAGATGGTACTGCCGTAATGTAAACTACTACACATGCGGTCTGAGATGGTACTGCCGTAATGTAAACTACTACACATGCGGTCTGAGATGGTACTGCCGTAATGTAAACTGCTACACATGCGGTCTGAGATGGTACTGCTGTAATGTAAACTACTACACATGCGGTCTGAGATGGTACTGCTGTAATGTAAACTGCTACACACGCGGTCTGAGATGCCGCAAAACAGTTTATTTTCAAACTCTATAAATAATGTGGTGACACTAACATACCGGTATTTAAAATCCTCAATATCTACTAACATTCAAGAATATTAAGTGCCATAGGACTTTCTCGGATATATGGAAACCTGTAATGACGTTCTTCTGACTGAAAAATGCAAGTCTTTATAGATGTTTTCCCAGTGCTGCATGACAGTGGCCAGCAATGAGAAAAAAAAACAAAAAAAAGAAACTTCGGTGTGAAATGTTGGAAAGTGTAACAACATGGATGTCAGGTGTTTGTTATGATCAGCTATTACTGCCTTTCTCTTGGGGAGACAGCATTTGGTCCCGCCCCCATCTGAGTGAACTCCTGAGCGAGAATTTGATTGGATGTTTTCGTGTTCAATTGCATTAAGCACTTGTATGATTGGTTAATCTGTGTGACAAATTTAGCGAATTAGGTGGGGCACTTTTCTGCTGTTATTGGAAGGTAACAAGAAGACACTACATGCCCATGTGTGACTAGTAGTCTTATTAAAGCCCTCCACACCACACTGTAACCTCCATGAAACTGAGAACTTAGAAAAGAAATGAAGACACTGGTGGGTTTATGCTCGAACAGCTGTCAGATACTCACGTGCCGCTCAAAGTGCTAAAATCAGATGCTGTCACTTCAGGAATATTATATTAGGGTTGTGATTGAAAGTGTATTTGATGCTGTTGGTGCTCTCTGTGTGGGATATGCTTTCTCTTATGGACTCTTCGAGATTTCTCAGTGTGTCGTGAATAAAGTGTCCCATAACTTGCCACTTCCTGGCAGACTGCTGGGCAGGCCGGTGTGTCAATCTCTCTTTGTCAGTGTGATGGCAGGCCATTGGTGGAGCCATCCATCAATCTTCTCTTGACAGCCATTCATTGGGCAGGCTGTTGATGGGCCCTTCTGCCCATCTGCCTCGATTGTGCTTTAACATGTTACACTTGTGAAACTCGATTCACCTGAATCAGTCGTGTAAAAATTTGTACAATATTGTTATTATTCTGAACAGAAAGAACAGAGTAATGTTTATAATCCTGGAAAATGTGTTTATTCATGTTCAAATACAGAATATTCAGAATAAACCTTTATGATTATTATCTGTTGCATGGTCTCCTCTTGCAGTTCTGCCTAATGTCCTTGTGAATGTCGTGATTTTCCTGACCTAGAATGGACTGCGTTTAGCGTTTAGTTAAATCTGCAATCTGTTCTCACACATTTTCCTCCAAACGCGTGTTAAAATGTAGGGGAAGTTAGAACGTTTCAGTGCAACGCTATCGCAGCTTCCCCCGTGTGGAAAAACATCGTCCATCAGTGATGAGAGTTGAAGCGAGGCCAAAGTAAACATTCAGGAAGGAAAAGACATAGTAACCATATCTCTCCACAGTTGTTATGACACTGAATTTACCAGCGGGATTAGACATGAAAGACCCTGAAAAGCTTCCGTTTTAGCATGTACAGTAAATCTGATACACTTCTGTAAGTTAATGAAATGTTAGAGACACTTTCTCGGTAGCGACTGTGGTTTGCCTCAGAATAAAACACGGAGCCACCTGCGAGAGAGACTTCTACCGACCTCTCCTCACTGCCCCCCAAAGACAAACCACGCTCGTTTTGTTATTTATTACTAACGTTAAAATCGTCCGTTACAATGTAAAGTATACTGCGAGCCTGTGAAGAAACACTTAAATCGTTTGGGTGCTTAGGGGCATTTTAAATGTGACCAATTACAACGCCTTTACTATTTATGTTTAATAAAAATGGTCTTTACTGTTGGTAGCACAGCTGGGGTAACGACTAGGCAGAGAGCAATAATATGAAATTACATATTTTACAGACTTGGTGCAGGAAATTGGCCATAACAATAATAACCAAAGCAGTATTAAACCATTCAGAGCCCTCACTATCTCTTTATAAAAACTTGCAATAACATATAACCTATACTGATAAACCATAAAGATTGTAGCATATGTTATGAGGGATATGGAGGTCAAAATTCATGTCCCGGGCTCTTGGTCGCGAGCTGAGCTCAGTCATTTCACATAACTGGCTCTGGACCAGACAGCTACTGCCTGTTTGACTTCCTGAGTGGCATATCCATTCCCTTGACCTTATCATGCTACAGTACGCACTGTATAGTATATGTTCCCAACCACACACTGATTCTGAATCGGCGTTAGCCTTCTGTGCAAAAACATCTTGTCATTAAAAACGTTAATGTCCTTCAACAGACCCTCAAGGACATGTGTTTGTTGCGATATAACGTCATGTCTTCCTCGAATGAAGCATTCTGACTCCTTGAAGCGTTGATCCGATCCTGACATGGACGAGTTGTGATGTGAACACGACGTCGGAGCCAGCGCCAACAGACTCATGGTTTTTGCGTCTGGTTACAAGATGGTCCCAGTCAGTTTACGTTACGAGGTCAGACTTGTTTTCTTTTTGATCGTTAACTGAGCTCCAGCTTGCAGCCTCGTGTCAAAGATCCATATCTGACAGGAGTTCGAAACCCCAGTTGAAGGATAATATAATGTAAATAGAATCATAGGTGGATACAAAACCACCTTTCACAGTTTGATGACTTAACTCGAATGCACCGCGCAAACGGTCCATTAACGGACTTCACCGGAAAAGGAATGTAACTTTATCCAACCTCGTCATAACATCGTTATACAGGACGCTTGAATAGCTTGAACAAATACCCTGCTTTTATTTTCCCTCTCAAAGGAATTAATGAATTCATTAAGCAGGGATGAACTCATTGTGGGTGATATGGATGTTGATGATGGATGGTGACAACCGTTATTATACACAGAGATACACAGTACAAAGTTTGAACGGGCACATGTTTGTTGAGAGGATAAATCTGGAAAGAAAACAACTGGGGGATGATTTGTAAAAACCAACATTCTTGACCTCAACCAACAACAGAAAGACAGGATCAGACCACCAAGGCTTTGATGAGGTTGTGGTTATCCCCAATTGCAAAAACTTGACTCCTAAGTGTAATTTTCAAGAGATTAACATTGTTACTATCCCCTATTGATGTTAGCAGCCCCCATTGAAGTCCCATTGTACTTCTACAGGACTGTGGTGAATCTGTGAAGATCCCTCCCCCATTTTTTAGGTCTTGGCTACAGATTTACATTTCAAAGACCTCAAGCTCATTTATTGAGGCCCATCGTATCAACTGCCAGTACCGTCTCTCCAGACCACGTCTGTGGAACTTCAAAACCATGTGAGATTTGGAGGGAGCCGGTGGCTTAAACAAGCTGAAACCAGGAAGTGCATTTCAGACTCTTCTTTACGATTGGTCTGTTTTCAAGGTCCGTCGCTAATTAAACTGGCGGCTGCTCTCAAGGGCTCATGGTCCCTGCGTGGAGCGTTTCCAGTTATTATTTCAGATTAGGTACCGTAAATAGACCAGAATCAGAGGCTGTAAATAGCCAGGATCCCGCAGGCCCAGGCCTCCCTAGCACGTGTAGGCCCAGTCCATCGGTCTCTGTGGTTTGCAGTTTGACCTGATGCAGCACAGACAACGCGCATGTCTGACTGCTGGTCTTCTGCTAGCTGATTACGGAGGGGAGCTCTCCCCCTCTTTCCCTGATTTGTTCCATGACGTTCTGGAACTTACCGTCACTGACAGTTTCAACAGAATCTGAGCTGGGATTTTTAATGACCGTCAAAGCATGGCACGTTAGAAGAGAAACAACTTTCAAAATACAACTTATCTACAATGCTGTCTGCCATTGATTGGCCGTTCCATGTAACATTCTGTTCAACAGAAAGACACACCTGGAAAAGGTGAAGGCTTAAACTATAGCATGTTATGGTGGACCGTTCAGCAGGGGCCATAAACCTCCCCGTTGCGCCTCTTTTCTCCTCCCAATGTGGCTTTTATTTCAGCGCCCATCCACCTGCACAACACCCCGAACCTCGCGCCGCAAGGCAACAGGTCTGGGAGTAGAAAAGTCGAAAAACTAAGTTAGTGACTCATCTGCTGGTCATTTGAACATGCACTTTGGTGTAATCGCTGCAGTCTGGTAGCACTCCTTTTTGATCTCCCTTTCATGTCTGTCCGTCTTGAAAGCCAGTCGTGGGCCCGGTTATATCTGGAAAACAGAGAAATGCCGCGGGCAGATGTGGACGTGTTACGGCCTCATTGACTGGTACTCGCACGTCAACTCTCCTCCCTGGCATTACACACACAGAGGTCCTGAGGGAGAGGGACGGAGAGAGAGGGAGAGGAGAGAGAGAGGAGAGGAGAGGAGAGGAGAGGAGAGGGAGTGAGGGAGGGAGGGAGGGAAGGAGGGAGGGGGAGAGAAGAGGACGGATGAGAGAGGGAGAGGAGAGAGGAGAGGAGAGAGAGGAGAGAGGAGTAGAGAGAGGGAGAGAGGAGAGAGAGAGAGGGAGGGGAAAGAGAGAGAGAGAGAGAGGAGAGAGAGAGAGATGAGAGAGAGAGAGAGAGAGAGAGAGAGAGAGAGAGAGAGCGAGAGAGAGAGAGGGAGGGAGGGAAAGAGAGAGGGAGAGAGAAGAGGAGGGGCGAGGAGAGAGAGAGAGAGAGGGGGGAGAGAGAGGGGAGAGAGAGAGGAGAGAGAGAGGGAGAGAGAGAGAGAGCTCCACTTCCTAACGGAATGTGACCACTATAAAGAAATTCGAACCACATACTTCCCCAAAATTACAAACATATACAAGGGAATTTGAAAATTTTACAATAATGAGAGACTGTTTATTTATTGAAAGAAAAACCTAACTGCTGTATTTTGCAGCAAAGTATGTATCAGCCGTCATAGCCTTGGGGGACAGCCACAATGAGAACAATGTATAAAGTGTCAAACATAACATGTTTTCATTTTTTGTTTCAATTTTACTATAATTACTTTTTATAAGCACTTGAAGTTTCAAATCTATTATTATTATTATATGACCTGGTGTATGTGCGTATGTATGGGTATATATGTATGTATATATATACACGTGTGTGTGTGTGTGTATGTACGTGTGTGTATGCGTATATATGTGTGTATCTATTTATTTAATGAATTATTTTTCCTACCGATTATTGGCCAACATTAATAATATACCAAATAATATAACATGGATACAATGTTGTACACCTGTGTGGGTGTAGAGAGAGAGAGAGAGAGAGAGAGAGAGAGAGAGAGAGAGAGAGAGAGGAGAGAGAGAGAGAGAGGAGAGAGAAGAGAGAGAGAGAGAGAGAGAGAGAGAGAGAGAGAGATGAGAGAGAGAGAGAGAGAGATGAGAGAGAGAGAGAGAGAGAGAGAGAGAGAGAGAGAGAGAGAGAGAGAGAGAGAGAGGGAGGGAGAGGTAGGGAGAGGTAGGGAGAGGTAGGGAGGGAGAGAGGGGGGGTAGTGAAAAGGAACAAAAAAAATGACAGATAGAAAGAGAGAGAGATGTTGCAGTATAAGATGTACAGAGCAAGATATAAAACCGTATATTGCATAAGATGGATGTGTGACACATTACTAAGCAGCAGGGAGATTCAGAACATTCACGCATGCAGATCTGCAGACCCACAGGTGGACACATATCACAGAGCAACACAGAGACCTCCTGGATGGAGGAACAGAGCCAGAGTCTGGTGAGTTATCAACCCAGCTGGGAGACACAGGCGTGTGACTGCAACAGGAGTCAGCATATCTGCCGTGTGTAATGATATTACCATGTCCATGATTAAGGTCTGAAGCCCTGCCTCCTGTCCTGTCAGGAAGCAGTCTGCCTGCTCAGATAAAGATTGTCTGACACGATATCTTTGTTTACAATGTCTGGCCTCCACAATGAGATGCCTAACAGATGCTTGTTTAGAAGGCCACACACACACACAAACTCCCTACACATCCTATTACTTACACACTCATCAACTCAGGCACACACTACTTCAGTGTAGTGCAGTGCTGACTCATACACAAAGCACAACTTCAGACCCCCGCCATGGCGGGCCACTCACGCGAACACACAACGCCCACACACACACCTGCTGAGCAAAACAACAACAGGAGAAAACGAACACTTTCAGAAAACCTCTGAAAGCGGCAATCAAAATAATTGGTACAGTTCGAATTATGTGTTTGCAGTCATTAGTTTGTGTGGCACAATGAGAGTATATAATTGGACGGTAAATGAACATGCAGGCTTAGTTTTTGTAGTTGTTTTTTGGGGAGGGGGGAGGGGTATTTAATGTGTATTTATGACTTCAGACACGGTTGGTTAGGGTTATGTAACATCTCTGATGAGGGACACAATGAGAGAAGCGGAGAGTAGGCACACACACACTTACACACATATATCTCTCGTACGCGTGTGTCTGGGGTGTGTGTCATGGGAGGTCAAATGGTGGTCTGGGTAATTTGACACAGATGAAAACCTAACCCCATTCCAGGGGACCGCCACGACCAGACGGTTCAAAGCTGCAGGAAATCTATTAGCACCTGGTGTGATTCCCTCCCCCTCTCTCCCTCCCTCCCTCACCCCCCATCTCACCTCTCCCCTCTCCCTCCCTCCCTCCCCCCATCTCACCTCTCCCCTCCCCCTCCCTCCCTCCCCCATCTCACCTCTCCCCTCCCCACTCCAGTTAATAAAGCCACACAGGGCCACGAATTCCCGCCGTGCCACTAAAGAGAGAGTGTGTGTTTGTGTGTGTAAGCGTGCATGTGAGTGTGAATACTTGTGCATCTTTAAACATGATATACTTCTGTGCGTGTGTAAGCACGCGTGTGTGTGTGTGGCTAATTTATCTAGACCTGTACTCTTGGACACGTGGGGCCAGTTAGCGATGAATGAGGTGACAGACGCCCAATGCAGCTGCCTGAAACAGCAACAAGGATACTTCAGTCCATTCTCCATACCAGCCGAGGCCATTCCAGCCCAGCCCCTCCACACCTCATTCAGTCCACTCCGGTCCATTCTCCATCCCAGCCTAGCCTTGTCCACCCTAGCCCAACCCAGCTCAGTGACCCACACCTAGTTCAGTCCACTCCAATCCAGACTCCAGACGGTTCTTCAAACTAAAGGCACGTTTAACCACCAAGGAGGCCTACCACTTGAGGTGTGATTACGTAAGCGGAAAGTTACTTTAGATTCCTCCCCCCAAAAACAATCGTTCAGTCGGTTGGCATTATCTTGGGTGTTTATTTTAGTTTTAGGTGTTGACTGTGACTGGTACCGAAGAAGGCTTGCCTCAAAGCCTTTCCCGGAGCAACCTACATCAACCACCCGTAACAAATTGATCCCTCTACTACTTTGACATACACTAAGCCACGCAAAATATCCCTGCCAAATTGTCCCAAATTGCCACAGCCGGTTCATTGAGCTTACCTCATCCAAATCCTTGCTAAACCAATTAGCGTCAAGCCTTCCAGGTTAACAGTGCCGCACCGGAGCGACGTAGCCTACACTACTTTGTTCCTCCTCTTAAACTGGCTCAGCTGAGTCAACTGGGCCGGGCGTTTGGTCGGCTGGTCGCTTGCTTGTGTCCGAAAGGTTCAACCTAATTGGATTTATGTGCGGGAATGTTTTCCAAAGCCGCACTTGTGAAATACCTTCACATCTGCAGGCTATTAACGGCGGACATGCAAGCGCACAACGGAGAGGAAGGTCCCTCCGCACCTTGATTCATAGAACTGCTGCGCTGCCCTCGTATCGCGACCCCCAGATAGGCTCTCTGCAGTGTCGGTAAACTGAAGTGCCGTGAAACCTTGAACTACCTTTCTTTACCACTCTTTTTCTCTGTTGCATCCACTTGACAGTATCTTACGTCCTCATTAGTGAACGTCTCTGAATTCTCTCTTAGTCTGCGTGTCAATCTTTTCCTCTGTCCGTGAGGCATTCGCCCTTCTACCGTTTGTCTTCTTTGTTGCCCCTCTAATGTTTACATTTAGTCATTTGGCAGATGCTCTTATCCAGAGCGACTTACAGTAAGTACAGGGACATTCCCCCCCGAGGCAAGTAGGGTGAAGTGCCTTGCCCAAGGACACAACGTCATTTGACACGGCCAGGAATTGAACTGGCAACCTTCAGATTACTAGCCTGATTCCCTAACCGCTCAACCACCTGACTCCCTATGTTTATTTATTTTTGTATTTTTTTACCACTTGTTTCACCACTTTACTAAGCGAAAGATGATATTGTTCAGCTCTTTCAAACAGTGGACAGAGAGACTAGTGTGTCTGCGTGTGTGGGGTCAATCAACCTCCCGACCCCTCATCCGTCATTTGCAAGGGAAAAAAGCACCCACATAATTGGGTGAAAGTGTTGTGGGTTAGGGGGTTAGGGATGTGGAGTGGAAGGGGGTTGTTATTTTCACATCAAGGAGGGTCAGAGGTGAAAAAGAGATTAGCTACACAAACTAGGCCTACCCCCCACTCTGTAAACATTCAGAATACTCACAACTTTTGCTGAAAACGATAACTTAAAACTATTTGAGTAATCTCAGCAATTTCTTTCGGTAAATAGTTATTCATACAATCGTTTACTTGATTCAAGTAATAGCTTTTATTTTTTTCTTCTTTTGTGTGTGTTTAGGTCTGTGTCCTGTTAGCAGTTATAGGCGGCGTGCGTGCGTGCAGCCAGCAGGTGCTGACAGGACCTTGCCTTGGGAGCGTGTGTTCCACCCTCCCTGGTACCATGGTAACACCAACCATCACTCTGGTACTCCCTTGTACCCTCTCTCTCTTTCCCTCTCTTTCTCTTTCCCGCTCTCTTCCCCTCTCTCTCTCTCTCTCTCTTTGTCTCACTCACGAACACAACCACACTCGTACTCTTGGTGCCCCTCTCCTGTCCACACCTGTCCGCTTAGCTCAGTATTTACTGGACTGTGTGTGTGTAGCTACAATGTACCTTTGTGAATCAATGTTTGTGTTTCTATGTGTTGTTATTTAAATCATTTTAACATGGTAAAGGTCGGATTCAGCAACGGTTGTTATTGTAGAGGGGAAATCGTATTTTCCTTTGTGTCCACTATCATTCGTATGTATCTGGATAAGCAGTTCCACAATTTATGGTGACATATCATATATCAATCTCATACTTTCCCCCTCAACTTTCAAACTTCGTTTATAGTGAGCCATTTCAAATCACACGGGACAGGGCTGAATCTTAGAAAAGTTTGAATCATTTAACTCCAAGACAAGTTTGACGTCTGTTTTTCTCCTTTCCTCACTCTTGATTGACGTTGCTAGGGTGACACGCGCCCTGAGCTGCGCACCTTCGCACCTGCCTCCTCTTGGCTCTGGCTGCGGTTCGCCCCAGCAGACACACACACACATACGCGCTGGCACTTTTTCTGCGCACGAATCTAACGGAAAACGGACCTTGAAAAAGATTGAAATAACCTGCACGCGGCTTATGAGACCGGACAGTGCGTCTGCTTTCGCTTTCGTCGTCTTCTCTTTCTCTCGCGCTCTCTAGAGGGCTCTTACCGCCGCCCGTTAACATATAGAATATCTTTATTGTCATTGTACACTGTACAACGAAATTGGAGGCAATCCTCCTTATGTGCATTGAATAAATACACAAGTTTATAAAATAAGATAAAAATGTAAAAAGATTAAGGCTATAAGTTAAAACACAAACACACATCCATCACATTCCACTATTGCATAGCTCCCTAAAATTGCACATAAAAAATTCAATTTTAAAAAACGGCCGAAGTGTGGGTTAGTGTGGATTTCCTGTCAAAAAACGATAGTGCCCTCCACGGGGTTCGTGTCCAGACCTCAGGAACACTTAGTTAAACAAAAAAAACAGCAGGCTGGTACATAAATGGGATTGCTTCCAGCTGCTTTGCCCTACTTCATCCCAGCCACACCAAAAGCACACGCAGTGGCGCGTGGCTTTGAGTGGCCGAGTTGTCCTCATCGCGTTCCTCGTGGGATGTTCAGAACAAGCTGGTCAGACATTCTAATCTAAACAGGTCTGGATTTTACACTTTGTCATCACGTCGTTTGACAATAGAATAACTCATTAGATTGGAGATTGGAGACAGATATATGATACAAAAGCTGTCATGTATGGGTGCAAGGTGACCAGATTTGATCTCTCACAGAATCTGATGCAGTTCACACACCTGGCAACGCGAAAGTACCAAAGTATAAAACCAGCACTTTTTGTTGAGTAGGTCGTGTTATGGAAATGTGTCTGCATAGCTCCTAACCGTAGCTGTACGTATATCTGAATGTAGGCATACATTCCTTTTGGTATAGGTTTATAAAAGAATAATCTATAAGAGGAAACCATTTCTAAGGCTGGTTACATGGCTTGTTGTGTTTAGTCCCAGTGTGCTCCTCATGTTAACCGGGGTTTGTGCGTTTGGCAGCGGCAACAGGTCCTCTGGGACCGTAATCACTTCTCTGCATACTGTTCCTTTTATGCATGTGTGCAAATCCGCCCATCTGCGTTTGTAGTTAAGACTCAAGTCAGAGCGGAGTAGAGGAGAGAGAGAGAAAGGGGAGGTTCAAGGGGAATTGTTTAAAGTCTTATCATCGGAACTGGGGGACCCTGCGCTCAAATGCGTCTTATGACACCGACATGTATCGTCTGCATACACAGTTCATTGCTCCAAGGGGAAGTGACATGCATCCGGTTTGGCATCACCCCATGCTGCTTGGATAAACAAATTGACAAACGCACTTTGCGCGAGGCGGTCAACGGGACGAGAGAGTGCAGTAAAAGTGCAATTTAATTGCTCCGAAAGTGGGGGGAGGGGAGACGGGGGGGTATAAAACGGGGTTGACGAGGGGTTGAACCAAGGACGGCTGCGTGGCTGCGTGGAAGGCTGTTCCTGTTAATCACAGATTGGTCCTTATAAACAGGTAGAGTCACGAAGAAGAAGACACATCGTTCAGCTCAACGCAAACTGTCGGATTAGCCAGTGATACCAAACATGAAGCCAAACATCACGTGGATGTACAACGCGCTCCTGTGTCTCCTACTCGCGGTGAATGCAGGTAAACTGACACGAATGAACAGGTTCGAATAGAATCTAGGCTGGGATTCTATGCGTTATGCGTAATTTGGAGTGACTTGAGTCACTTGAGTCGCTTTGAGCGCTATTTTCATTCATTGTTGATTGCTTGTGAATTGTACCGGTTTCTTCGATAGTTAACTTGATTACACTGCAATTACACTTTCAACTTGATTTAACAGTACGTTAATTTGGGTAGCCTATGTACAAACGGGCCACCTTAATTGGAGTAAGGTGGCATATTCGATTTTTTGTATTAGTTTTGAGTCCCCAATTCCAAAGTAGTAGTGCTGAGAAAGATAACGGTCAGCAATGCTTTGTCTTGGAGGTCGTGTGTGGGTGTGAATGTTTGTGTGTGGCAAAGTTCCCATAGAGTATCAAACGTTGTAAACCTTTTGCTGCTGTAATGTGCCATGGGTTAAGTTAAAACATAATTCATATTGTATCATTACATATACTTTGTTTCGAAACTCAGCAATTTAATTTGAATTCGTTTAAACCCAGTTGGTGTTAAGCTAGGCCTATGTTCATTTTAAGTCAGTTCAGAAACTATTTAAAAGGGAACCGTGATGAAATATACAGTTATACTTCTTCTTTCATTAACATATTGGAGAGTTTTTAAGAAATATAAAAATGAAATATAGAAAAATGAAATATAACAAATGTATCATCAAAGTATTTTGGTGTAATGCAGCCGCTAGCACTCAATGCATGCGTCATGCATTCCAAATGCGTAAAGGGCAGTTTTTAGCCGCAAAAGGACAATTTAAGATGGAACATTTTACCGCTGATGCTTTTGAAGCGCATCTGCTGATGTGAAGGCTTTGTTATAAACTTTTTTTTATATAGGTCATGGTCATTTCAGTAATAAGTCTATTTACATCTGTGGAACGATAATGCATAGCTACTGGGCAGATGACGTGCAGCTACATATTTCAGATAGTCAGGCAGAGGCTGAAAACTCACTAAAGTACCACAGCACGTGGCACATGACCAGTACGTTGTAGTCTAAATCTCGTGCACGGGATCCGTGTCTTTACCTTGGTAGAGCTCCGGGCGCACATGCGCATGATGCACCCCTTCCCCGAGGAATCCATGCGCGTGCAGGCAGAGCGCGAAACATCTGGCTAAATTCCCGAGGTCCACATTTCTCGATTGCAAGTGTTCACTGGAACAGATGCGTATGCAAATTCCAGACAATGGCACACCTTTAACCTGTTTCCTAGCTGGTTCAAGAGGAGATGAGGTTTATTGGATACAGTTCCTCGTTGCAAAAAAAAAAAAAAAAAAACGTTAACGGTTTTAAATAGTCACGGTAACAAGCTGAATACGTTTATTATGGTAATACTACCTTCCTACGTTCGATAAAATCTAGAACGTCGGCGAGATAACGGGAGTAGGAACGTCGGACTGGAAGAGAGGAAGAGACTAAATGTTGAGGTCTAATTGTGCGGCCTGGAGAGACATGAATGTTAAAACAACAGCGTGATGAGTGCCAGATGTGGTCCGAAGCAGCCCTAACCTTAATAATGTGTCCTCCCAAACCATCCTCCACCGCTGAGGAACGTTTTAGGTAACGCCGCTTAAATCGTAACCCTACAAAGTGTTCCTAAACACATACACAAACACAGTGTCTGATTTGAGTTCACTTGCATTTTTGTAAAACAAAAACCGGAAACTAATCATGATTTACCATTCTCCGCTTGCCACCAATTAAGAAATGGTTACAAGAACCACAAGAACCCTATGCCTTATGAACATGCAGCGATGACGTTTGAAAATGATTCCATCCATCGTCAGCATGTCACCAGTATAATTGTTAGGTTTCTTGATCACAGTATGAAAACCGTCTAGGGGTGGGTATGGGTGTGTTTAGCCTATGTATTCCCTAAGGATATGACTGCACATTTTGAGTTTACACTGAACTTTGCAGGATTTAATTTGGTCTCACACAGTACGGTCCAGAAGTACATGGAACTACAGTATGTGAACCGTGTATGTCATCAGCCGGCTCCCCAGGACTCACGTTACTGTCTGTCAGGTGGATCTGGGGCCTGGGCCTGTGCTGAGTAAGGGAGTTGAAGTAAAGAGCGTATCTTGTGACCTACTTGGCTTATAAAATACCGCTACATCATCACTGGCATCTACAGGACTCTGGCTGTGGTATGAGCTGGGCGAAAGTGTGTCTCTTTTCCAGTGTATCAGTTCTCCAAGGAAATCTTGAGATTTTTTTCTGAAAATCCTGAAAGGAAATTCTGGAAAAGGGCGGTTAGTTTGCGGTAGACGAGTCATCCACCTGGACACACGTTTTAGAAACGACAAAGAATATAGATACACAAGTCCAATCACCACAAAACAACTAAAACACAAATAGACGAAGAAAATAAACATAGCTTCTATATCACCTGTGCAATATTGCTACAACTTGCAGTTTGACAGCATGCAGTGTTCTAAGTGTCTCAGGAAACTGTGTCGACCAATCTTGTTGATGCTTAACGGTCCTCTCTGCGCCCGGGTCCAGAGAGGAGGGGGAAGGGGAGGCAGGGGACCCTCCAGAGGTACCAGAAGAGGGATGACACGGCCCTCCTGTGTCCCAGCTGCCCTCCGCCCGTCCTGGTGAAGAGCAGCTCCTCCAGGGAGCACTGTGCCCGCAAGTGCAGCCGCAGCAGGAAGTCCCTGACCTGCAGGTGAGCTGAGCAGAGAACACACACACTCACACACTCACACACACACACACACACACACAGATTTGGTCTAATTAATTCTTTTCAATCGAACAGGTGAATTTGCAGACACAGATTGCAGATTTTTAGTTCTTTGCATGAATACTCTCTCCCATACAACACACACACACACACACATGAAAGGATAGTGATGAGTATAGTTGGGCCTTTTATAATGTCCCTCCACACCCTTCTACCCTTTCTCTACCAACACCTTATATCTGAATGGATGTGCATCTCCACTGATCACTGTCTCATGGATGTGCATCTCCACTGATCACTGTCTCATGGATGTGCATCTCCACTGATCACTGTCTCATGGATGTGCATCTCCACTGATCACTGTCTCATGGATGTGCATCTCCACTGATCACTGTCTCATCTGTTTTCCCAGAGGGTTCTCCTTCGAAAACCACACAGGGAAATGTTTCCTTCTTCCTTACGACCGCTACAGCGCCGGAGCCTTCAAGGAACACAAGGCAAACACTGACCTTTATGAGAAGAAAGGTAAACAGGATTGTTGACTTCCAAATCTGTCTCTGGCTTTTTCACCTTTTTCTCCCCACACCCTTCTGAAGATCATCAGAATGCAAGATGTGGAAAAAGGAGAAGGGAGGGGAAATGGAAACTGGAAGAAATGTCTTAGTTTTGTTTGTTTACAGCGATGGTTGTTGGTGTTGTGTGTCCTGTTGGATCCGTAATCTCTGCTCTGTTGACAGAGCACTCGTTTTATAGATGTGGTGATGAGAGATGCACTCACCAGCATGCGTCCGTACTCATGCAAGGTGTAAACAAAGACCCAGTTGCTTACAGTAGCAACCTGTGGTTGTGTAAGCCAGATCTGGGAGAATCCCAAAATAAATGTACTCAAAGTCTTCAGTGACATTTAATGAACTTGAGGGAGACGATTTCTCTGTAATTTCTTTCGATTTTTCTTTAGTGGTGACCTTTCTGTGTATGGCTGTCTGTCTTGGCTGTATGTAGATTACGTGAGGAATTGTATACTCGGTTCGGGGGCGAAATACAGAGGAGGACTTGCTGAGACCAAGAGCAACATCTCCTGTCAAGCCTGGGAAACCAAGTACCCTCACGAGCCTCGTCTTGAGTAAGCTATTTTACATTTTAGACTTTCTCTTTTATGATTTCTGTACTTGCTTGAACGTACTTCATCTTTGCTTAATGGAATATCTAATGCCGTTAATGTCTGCTTACGGTACAGTGTGTTTTTCTAATGTGTACTTCGAGATATGAAGAAAATATAGATATTTGATGCTGGTGCAGCTGTGCCCTGTACATTGAACTACATTTCCCACCATGCCACCACCAAGACACGTTACCCCTAACCCTAATGTAACATGTGGGCTTCTGAGAAGTCGGGGACATGATTCAGACAGACAGGTAGGAAGTGTAAAAGATGTTGGAGTTGAAAGCGATAGTGTTATCAGTTGCTAAACGAGGCCTGTTTCCAGGGTAAGCAAAGCAGGATGAGAGAGAAGCAGATGATCCTGAGCCAGGATCTTGTTAGCAGCGTTCGTTAGTTATGAGGCGTTTTAACAGCAACACGTGGGTGGAGGAGAGGAGGGGGGCAAAACAAAAGGCTCAGAGAAGGACAGAGAGAGAGTGGGAGAGAGACACAGAGAGAGAGAGTGGGAGAGGGGGTGTGTGTGAGAGAAGGAGAGAAAGAGAGGGTGTGTGAGAGACACAGATAGAGACACACACAGAGAGAGAGACACAGAGAGAGAGAGAAGGAGAGAGAGAGAGAGAGAGAGAGAGAGGGAGGGTGCAAAGATTTATAGACTGAAGTCATGTTCTGTCTGTTCTCCAGCTGAGCTCACAAAGCCACAGACAGGAGAAAAAACGAGGCCCCAGCCCAGATGAAAACACAGGGCTGGTTCTGGCCTCCCCCAGGACACCTTGACTCCCCCTTCCTCCCCCTCCTCCCCCTCCTCTCCTCCTCCCCTTCCTCTCTTCTTCCTCCTCCCCTCCTCCTCCCTCTCCTCTCCTCCCCCTCCTCTCTTCTTCCTCCTCCCCCTCCTCTCGTCCTCCTCCTCTCCTCTCCTCCTCCTTCTCCTCCTCCTCCCCCTCCTCTCCTCCTCTCCTCCTCCTCCCCCTCCTCTCCTCCTCCTCCTCTCCTATTCTTGATCAGACCATGGATTATTCATGCACACAGTCGGATACCATGAGTCAGATACACACAGACGCGGGCACATGGAACCAAACACACATGAAGCATACGCAATACGTCTGAAAGACACACACACACACACACACTGCTATGTGTGTAGAGCTACACATCCCTCGCTACACAAAAGCCTCCAACGCTGGCCTCTCCAGACCTCTTTCCTCTGATGCTGAATGTTCCATCATGGTTTGACACGTTGGTTCAAGACCTCCTTATTTGAAGACTTACAGAATATCCTGCAACACTAACCCTAACACCTGGCTGAAAACACTCCCTGACCTTCCTCCTGCTGTCCTTGTAGTGAGAGAAGACAAAGAGAGAGACAGAGAGAGAGAGGGAGAGAGAGAGAGTGAGTGAGAGAGAGAGACAAAGAAAGACAGAGAGAGAATTATTGTAAAGTAAACCAACGTTTCAGGATTACAGGCCTAATGAACCTGTGTCGTTTGGCCTTTGAATGACTGTTAGTTTTACGGTTGACCGATCACCTGGAGCGCCATGCTATATGCGTTTCCTTCCAAGAATAAGACTGTCTGCTGCACATTCAAGTAAGTAATTTTAACTGCGTCTCTTTTTAAGATGTATTCTGAGGTCGCAAAAACATTTCTGGAAGTAACGATGGGTTGAGGTTTTTTCTCAGGTATCCCAGTGGCTTGTAAAAGGAGTTGGCATCATTTAGAGCATCTTTCAGGCTCCAGTTCTCTCCAGGTGCTTGTTGAGTTGTTGCAGATCGCTGGTTTGGATAAAACTCACAAAATGCGACGAGTCTGTGTGTTTGCGTCTGAAAGCAAAGCACATGTGAACAGCGGCTGCCTGTGCACCATGGGGAATGCTCTTTGGCAGAGACACGAATAGCTGGCTAACATCTGTTAGCACAACATCATTACAGGCTAGCTCCATACCTTGGCTCCTTACATGCTCACACTGAAACTGACCAGATGCTTTTGAAACTCAGAAAGGATATTCACCCAATGTATTAAACGGTGATTAGAAGGAAAAATCCATAACTTAGATTAACTGGTCTCAAGCTGTACACATCTGAGCTCACAGATAACGAGACAGAGTTTGGGGGGAAAATCCATCCCTCAAACCCAAGTCCATATTCCCTGGCCTGTCCTGTAAGAGATCTAAGAATGGACCTCTAGCAGCCTCTAACCCTTTAGGGCTTTAGAGTCTAAACTTTAGACTCTAAAGCGACTGTTTGGATAAAACAATGGTTGTTTGCAGCAGGGGGCTTGGGTCTGTGTGAAGGGTGATCGGTTCACTGCTCAGCTTCCAACCAAATCCCCAATCTTGAGCTTTAATGTCAAATGGGCAAAGTGAGCTTCCTGAGACTTCCTCTGTGTGTGGGGTTGAGTGATGTTGTGCATTAGCGCAGCTCTGTGGAAGCCCTGGGGCTAAGGGGGGACAGGGCATCAACACTCCCCAGAGACGGTACCCTGGAGCTGGGGTGAGACTCTGACTGAGGTTGGGCTGATGGGAAGAATCTGGTTTCTTTTCTGTTTCCATCAAACCATTTTTTCTTCTTTTTCATTCTGTCTTTCTCATCTGTTTCGGTCTCTTTCTCCTCTTCAATCCCCCTTTTTCTCTCCCTGGGTGGGAAGGGTTTGGGTGGGGGCTGGGAAGTGGGGATGGTGAGGTGGGGGTGAGGTGGGGGAGGAAGGGATGGGGTGTTGACATGCCAGCTTTTCATCATCCAGCTTTCTAGAAGATGAATTGCACACGGTGTTCATTTATGTGGTGCCGTCCCCATTCCTCCAGCGGCTCCTCGTGGCGTTTCTCCTCAACAAGGTGTGTCCACAACCCAGCGAGCAGAAGAGAAGGATTATGTCTGAATGTGTGAAGTCAGCCTGAAGACATGCTGTTTGGACTGCTGCTAGTGATTGGTACAGTGGTCCTGTGAGGATCCCTGTTGCGAGATTCTATAGTGTAGCGAGAACAGGCTGTTTTATAGACTGTAGTAGATTCTTTGGCCGATGCACAACTGAGAGTGGAAAATAAGACAGATTGGAGATTCAAGGAGACACAGAGGGATTCAGTACTCAGCTCAGACTGAAGGAATCTTTACTTTTTTATATGCCAGACATTTTTCTCTTTTTGAAGTAACACCATGCATGTTTTATGGAACCAAATCCACATAAAAGCACACATTTGTCAAACTCTCGGCGGTGTATTTTTTTTAAATATATATAAAGATTTGACTGTATTTTGTATTTATTTTTTTACTTCATCAGATTCCAGAAGGCGAAGAGAGGCAAAGACTTGAGGGACAACTTCTGTCGTAACCCTGACAACCACAGCAGCGGCCCGTGGTGCTACACAGTCGATCCTAAGATCAGATTCGAGTCATGTGGTCTTCCACAGTGCTCTGATGGTAACTACTGAGTATCCATCCATACAGACATACATCCATACATCCATCCATACATCCATACATCCATACATCCATACATACATACATCCATCCATACATCCATACATACATACATACATACATACATACAAAAATCCACAGTATCAGTCAATCTATCTATCCATCTATTTATTGATCTATCTGTCCATCAATCCATCTATTTATTGATCTATCTATCCTTCAATCCATCTATTTACTGATCTATTCATCCATCTATTTGGATGTCAAATGATAAAACAATCAATCAAAGTCCATTGATTGATGGATAGTTCCATCGATCCGCCTGCCTGGAAGGAAAGCTGTGCTGAGGCTGTGGTTGCGTTTGCAGTGGAGTGCGTGCGCTGTAACGGGGAGGACTACCAGGGGCCCATGGACCACACCGAGTCCGGCAAGGAGTGCCAGAGATGGGACGCCATGAAGCCCCACAGACATCACTACCTCCCCAAGAAGTATGCTCAAGAACTAGGCTTCAACTGAAACAGAAAGGGCCTGTTTGTTTACAGAAAACGGCTTGTGTGTGTGGTGTGAGTGTGTGTGTGGTGTGTGTGTGGTGTGTGTGGGGGCAGCAGTGAGAGATAGGGAGAAACAACCTAGGAGGATGAAAACCATGTTGACAGTTTGCTTTTTTGCAGCAAATAGGATGTTGAAAATTGACCTTGAGCTTGACTTTGGCTGTCTGATTTACATCATGCGTCATGATAACCCCCTCTCTCTTTCTCCTCACTCCTTCTCTTCTTACCTCGATCACCCCTCTCTCCTCCTCTCTCGGTATGTTCCTACCTCGATCACCCCTCTCTCCTCTCCAGGTATCCTGACAAAGGTCTGAACGACAACTACTGTCGCAACCCTGACGGGCGTGAGCGTCCCTGGTGCTTCACCATGGAGACCAGCAGGACGTGGGAGTACTGCAACATCACCGCCTGCGGTGAGTCTGATCTCCTTTGGCTGTCTGAGACACAGAGGTCAAGCGAGGCTGTCTGAGACACAGAGGTCAAGCGAGGCTGTCTGAGACACAGAGGTCAAGCGAGGCTGTCCGAGACACAGAAGTCAAGCGAGGGGCGACCTGGTAGTTTACCAGATCAGTGAGTGTACCGCATAGGCTGGGGTCTTAACGCAGCGGCCTGGGTTCGATTCTGGCCTGGGTCCTTTGCTGAATGTCTTTCCATCTCTGCCTCTGCCTTTCCTGTCACACTTCAGTTAGAACTGTCCATTAAAGCATAACACATATGTCTTTAAAAGATTGAAATGATTTGTTTGAGGGTGATGCTTGTTGGTGAAGGTGTGTGTCTTTGAGTTGTGTTGTGAAGGTTGAGGAGAGGTTGAGGGTGATGTAACCGTTCCTGTAAAGAGTCAACTTTTCTGCTGTCTGCTTAGGAACACACATTTATACCGACCACACACACACACACACACACACACACAAAAACACACAATCCTAAACCTCATTAATGCAGTGGCACAGCTTTTTCATTGTATGTATGTGAGAAGAGGCCTTGAGCAAACCTGACCAATCCCATGCAACTTACTCACACTCTGCATTCCCAAATCCCTTTGAACATAATAGTCTACAAACACACACACACACACTGACGACCTTCCACAACACACACACACACGCTCTCACAATCCACAGTCCATTCAGAGCTTCAGGCAACGCAGCAGTAATGCGACTGAGCACCAACCAGGCCTGCACAGAGAGAGGACCCTATTGAGGCTTTGCCAGAACGCTCAGCCGGGTGCACGGTCTGTTTCAGGGAGTTAGCTGGCTGTTCGGGGGCGCCGTAGCTGTTGTCAAACGGGGAGCAGAGTCTGCGGTTTCGGTGGGTAACAAGACCAGTGGAAGATGCCTCTTCTTTATTTACTCTCGCCGTTTAATGTGGTTCTCGTCTGCAGCACATTTACCTCGTTCAGGGGCAAATCATCTGTAAAGGAAGGAGGACGATATATCAGTGTCAGACATGTCTTTTATTGAGACCACTTGATCGAAAAAGTGCAGAGGAGTGAAAGGTGGATGTTGAAACAGTTACAGACACAGGGACACTCGAGGCTGCATGTTCAGAATTAGGGTTCACCTATTCTTGCAACATATCGTGTGTTGAGATCAGACAGATGGAGGTTTTGCTTGCTTCTTAGAAAGACTTGGATTTCAGGTGAAGAGTTCGGGAGAGAGAGTGAGGAATTGTGTGTGTTCTTGTGGGTGTGTGTGTGTGTGTGGGGGGGGGGGGGCAGCAGTGAGAGAGGGAGAAAAGAGAGTAGAAGACAACGAAGGAGGATGAAAACCATGTTGACAGTTTGCTCTTTTTCAGCAAATAGGATGTTGAAAATTGACCTTGAGCTAGAGCTTATCCGGCTGATTTACAACGAGGGAGGGAACTCAATTTGTCCAGATGTTTTCTTCAGTGTCGTCCCTAGTAAGATAATACTGCTGACCTGAAGATAGAGATACTAGCATGCTTTAGGTTAAGATGGAAAAAACTGCCCTTACAGTTCTCTTAATCCAATCATTCACTATATTTCGTTCTCAGAACCCCCCCCCCCCCTATCGTAACCCCATTCCCAACCTCCATCCATCTCATTTATCAAAGCCGGCAGAAACACACAAGTGCAGATCCGGAGGGGTGTAAGCGGTCCCTGTGTGCTGTATCTGGGAGAAGCAGGATTGGGATGTTTGGAATAGTTGTGTGGGGTCTGGAGGGGGTCGGCAGAGCAGGGGGATGCGTTGTGTTTGGGTTGGCATGCTTTCTCCCAGTCCGTCAGGTTGGCTCTGGGGATACATTCTACACTCACACATGCACATACACACACACTCTCACTCACACACGCTCACAGTGATATTCATCATTCGTGTGTTTTATAAGGGTGGTTATGTTTGTTTTAGAGGTCACCAGCTGGGTTGGGGGGCAATACCATTTCAATTCATTAAGGTGATGAAGTCACAGTTCTGAAGTGACAGCATATAAATATTATGTTTATATTCTTAGTTTACATGTTTCATTCTTTTAGTTTTGGCCCAGCATTTGTGTTGGTAGCATGTGCTCTGCAGAGTTGGCAAACGTACACCAATCCTTCACTCAAGTAGAAGTTAAAGTAAAGTGTGGGCACTGACACGTAAAAGGAACATCTCTGGTGCTCTGCTGTATTGGATGCAAACTTCCTTTCCACGTTGTGGAGTCAGATGTTTTGAAAAGTTTCATAGAACACCACTTTGATCCTAATGCTATTAATGTTGTTTGTGAGCAGAATGTAGATCCACAAACTAGTTCCTCTAGATCTGCCGGTGTAGTTACAACACAGAATTGACTAATGTCACTCAAGTAAAAACAAATATCAGTTATAAACCTTTAAAAAATAGCAAACACTTGAAGAAACTCAATATCACATACAGTAACCTGCCGACCTCTTTTGTCTCTGGATGTCTGTGTAATAATATGTTGAAGGTCTATTTTGGACACACAAGAAGATTCTATCCTAGGAGAGACTTGCTGCTGGTCTAGATTATCTGTCCTCAGGCTAAACATGACACATTCCTAGTGAGGTTAATCTTTCTCCCCTTCTCACCCCCTCACTCACTTTCTCTTTCTTTGCATATCTGCTTCGTAATCCCTCTCTCTCTCTCTCTCTCTCTCTCTCTCTCTCTCTCTCTCTCTCTCTCTCTCTCTCTCTCTCTCTCTCTCGCTCTCTCTCTCTCTCTCTCGCTCTTTTTCTCTTTCTCTCTCTCTCTCTCTCTCTCTCTCGCTCTCTCCTCTCTCTCTCTCTCTCTCTCTCTCTCTCTCTCTCTCTCTCTCTCTCTCTCTCGCTCTCTCTCTCTCTCTCTCTCTCTCTCTCTCTCACACTCACTCTCCCTTTCTCTCTCTCCCTCTCCCTTCCTGCCTCCCCTCTCTCTCACACTCTCTCTCTCCCTCTCCCCCTCTATCTCTCTCTCTCTTTCTTTCTCTCTCCCGCTCCCTCCCTCTCTCTCTTTCTCCCTCTCTCTCTTTCCCGCTCTCTCTCTCTCTCTCCATTCCATCCTCCGCTCTTCTCTTTCTCCTCCTCCTCTCCATCTCAGATCCAGGAAATGACACCTACTCGGACATGACAACATCCTGTTTCCAGGCCAGGGCCTGAGTTATCGGGGCACGGTCAACATCACCTCTAAAGAGTCACGTGTCAACGCTGGGATTCCCAGTTTCCCCACAACCACTCCTACATCCCCCAGAACTACAAGTGCAAGTGAGAGGCAGTTCTGTCTTGCTTTGTTTTGCAGTTGCACGCCCTCATTCCAGATGTACAGTCCGGGTAGTGTGTGTGTGTGTGTGTGTGTGTGTTTGTGTACAACTATGTGCAGACCAAGAATTGATGAGTGTAAGTCACTAATCTATCACCCTAAAACATGTTTGTGTTTTTGTGTGGGTGCGTGTGCATGTGTGTGTGACTGTGTGTGTGTATATTTATGTATGTGTGTTTGTCACAGAGACCTCAGAGAAAATTCCTGCCGTAACCCGGACGGCTCTGACCTCCCCTGGTGCTTCACTACAGACCCTAACCAGCGCCGGGCTTACTGCACCAACATCCCCAGGTGTGAGGTGAAGGCCGCGGACTCCGAAGGTAGCTCACAGGCAGTACTGCCAATTAGATTGAGCTGTTTTCGCTGTGATAGTTACAAATTGTTTAAAATACATCAAATGTATGTATGTGTAGCTGTTGTGTAGGCTACAAGTTCAACCGCTTTGCAACTTATGTTACCATAACAGAGTGCTAACTGCTAACAACCATTACATTATGCTCATTAGCATACCTCTGCCAACAATGTTCAACAGTGTAGTAAACTCTCAGGACTGGACCACTTAAGATGTTTAGTTTAAGTTGTGCTCCAGATGAATTCCATTCCATTGAATTACACAACAACAACAAAATTACCAGACAGTTCCCAAATGTTGCAGAATAGGTTGTCTGCTTTACATTTCAAGAAACCAACAATCTTTCCAAGAAAATAATCCTTTAGTCACTCTCTGGTTTTGGTTAACAACATATAGATAGTTACTTTAAATTGATCTCAAACCGCAAAACAGCCTCGACACCAATTAGCCTATTGAATGACAGCATCAATACGAGAAAGAAATGTACTGCCTAAAAATAAACCAGCTTTATCCGTATTCCCATGAGAAGACCTGTGTTAGGCTGCATGTTTGTGTTTGTGAGAACGTCAAACTCAATTACGTCTGTTAGGGAATGTTCCGTGTGGTGCTCTGAGACGGTTTCTTTCTCCTCCCTCTCCTCCCTCTCCTCCTCCCTCTCCTCCCTCTCCTCCTCCTTCTCCTCTCTCTCCTCCCCTCTCCTCTCTCTCCTGTCTCTCCTCCCTCTCCTCTCTCTCCTCCCTCTCCTCTCTCTCCTCCCTCTCCTCTCTCTCCTGTCTCTCCTCCCTCTCCTCTCTCTCCTCCCTCTCCTCCCTCTCCTCTCTCTCCTCCCTCTCCTCTCTCTCCCTCTCCTCTCTCTTCCTCTCCTCTCTCTCCTCCCTCTCCTCCCTCTCCTCTCTCTCCTCCCTCTCCTCTCTCTCCTGTCTCTCCTCCCTCTCCTCTCTCTCCTCCCTCTCCTCCTCTCCTCTCTCTCTCCCTCTCCTCTCTCTCCCTCTCCTCTCTCTCCTCCCTCTCCTCTCTCTCCTCCCTCTCCTCTCACTCCTCTCTCTCCTACTTCTCCTCTCTCTCCTCCCTCTCCTCTCTCTCCTCTCTCTCCTCTCTCTCCTACTTCTCCTCTCTCTCCTCCCTCTCCTCTCTCTCCTCTCTCTCCTCTCTCTCCTCTCTCTCCTCTCTCTCCTACTTCTCCTCTCTCTCCTCCCTCTCCTCCCTCTCCTCTCTCTCCTCTCTCTCCTACTTCTCCTCTCTCTCCTCCCTCTCCTCTCTCTCCTCTCTCTCCTCTCTCTCCTACTTCTCCTCTCTCTCCTCTCTCTCCTACTTCTCCTCTCTCCTCCTCCCTCTCCTCTCTCTCCTCTCTCTCCTACTTCTCCTCTCTCTCCTCCCTCTCCTTCCTCCCTCTCCTCCCAGAGTGTTACGAGGACAATGGGGAGAACTACAGGGGCAATCTGTCGAAGACCAGATCTGGAATTCCGTGTGCGCTGTGGTCGGATCATTCAAACAGGTAGATAAACATCACACGTTCCCAACATGAGTGGAGTCGGATGGCTGAGCGGTTAGGGAATCGGGCTATTAATCAGAAGGTTGCCGGTTCGATTCCTGGCTGTGCAAATTATGTTGTGTCCTTGTGCAAGGCACTTCACCCTACTTGCCTCAAGGGTAATGTCCCTGTACTTACTGTAAGTCGCTCTGGATAAGAGCGTCTGCTAAATGACTAAATGTAAATGGACCAACCACACACAACTCACCCCGCCTCCCCCGGTAGCACATGCTCGCGTCCGCACAGCTCCGGGTTCAGTCGAGTTATGGAAACATTTTCTAGAAACGTTGACATTTTCTTTAGCGCGGTGCCGAGGTGTTTGTTGACGATGTAGCTCAGATCTCTCCGCAAACGAACCAAGCTACGCCGTGAAAACAAACGGAGAGAGGAAACCAAGGGTCACAGCAGGGGTTAACGCCGCTCCCGCTTCTTATTTATCCAACAAAAGAGGAAGCATTGCGGTTCTTTTAGAGGGACCCACCCTGGAGGAAAGATCGCCCTCTCCTGGGGCGTGTCCGTACCTGGTAACGCGGGACTTGTTGGAATGACTTAATTTACGGAAATTTCATGAAGTGAAAATATCACGGACAGACATGTTCCAGAGACGACCCCTGACCCCAGGAAAGGCTTTCTCAGCATAGCAGATCAAAGCCAATCAGCTCCCTCGTGCGGCCTGCAGCCAGCGAGTCTGCCCCTGTTCAAGGTCACGGGGTCGGTGTCGGAGACACCGCCGAAAGCCACGGCTTGTTTAACGTTCGCAGGGGGAGGAAATTATTAGGGCCCCCTGACAAGCACACCACCCCCTTCTCTTCATTGTCTTCTGGGGCCACTAGTCTCTCTCCTCTGTTTAGAACTTGATTAACTATTATTATTACTATACGACCAAGTTGCTTTTTGATTGCTTTATGAGAACCTACCTATCGTCACAACCTTCAGTCTTTTGTCAGCCGCACTCCTGATGCCAGTGACTCCCAGCGTAGTCCAGAATACAGAGTTCTCTGTCTGTTTCAGAGTTCTGCAGAGTCTGAAGCTTCTGTCGGGCTGAACTCTGGTGAATACTTGGAACGCATACTTTTATATTCCCCCGAGTCTGTGGGGAGAAAAAAAAAGGAAAGAAAGAAATCCTTGCGCTTCCTTGTAAGGGCTCTGCAAAGTTAGCCCAGAGGATTCACCGCCCGACAGGGAAAGCTGACTTGAAGTTTCCAATCTGAACCTAGTCATGACTAACACCCTGGTAGTGTGTGTGGCAGTGTACCATGTAAATGTGTGCACCAGTGCTGTTGACTTTGTATCCATCCATGTACAAAGTGTGCATTTATTTTTGGGAAACATCAAACCTGACAAGCATGAATGTGTCTTGTCTTTCCAGTGGTGACCCTCATTCTGCAGAATCCAGCGTGGGCCTGGAGAGGAACCTGTGCAGGAACCCAGACAGGGATAAACACGGCCCCTGGTGCTACACTACTGACCCCTCTGTTCCCTGGGATTACTGCCGGCTTAAACGCTGTGAGTGTGGGGTGTCCCGGTAACTCACCAGATAAGTGGGTGTCTTTAGGCTTGTAGGCCTTACCGCAGTGGCCTGGGTTCGAATCCTGGCTTGGTCCTTTGCTGCTTTATGTCTCTCTCTCTTTGTGTCTCTCTCTGTCTCCCTCTCTCTCTCTCTGTGTCTCTCTCTCTGTCTGTCTCTCTCTGTCTCTCTGCCTGCCTTTCCTGTTACACTTGAGTTAAAAACTGACCTATAAAGTATGAAAACAGTTTCTGACTTGGCCTTTTTCACATTGCTGTCAGGGCATCGATAACACTCGGGGAGACCAGCTGTGACAGAAATGCCATCGAAAGTTGTCTGCTGAAATTAGCTGCATAGCCTCTCTTAATAATAACGTATCTTGTGGTTTTGGTCAGGAGCTTCAGAACGCGACACGCTTTAACGACAAACAGATGCGCATCTCATCCCCCCGTTCCTTCCTTCCAGCATCCGTACGAATGGGCTTTTTGTTGTTGTCTTTACATTTTCTATAGCTGGTTTCATTCGGCACGCATCGATCTGCGTCATTTGAGTGGCCTTGCAATGATTTCTGTAATGTCTAAAATGTCCTCTGTGAAGTTTTTGGGGTTTGGGACAAACGCAGTAATGGTGGATTCAGGCCCGAG